>NW_016690236.1:837635-1069647 GCF_001604755.1 Lepidothrix coronata | reverse complement strand
GAGAAAGAGAAAGAGAAAGAGAAAGAGAAAGAGAAAGAGAAAGAGAAAGAGAAAGAGAAAGAGAAAGTGTTACTGCTTTGGTTCCACCATGGTCTTAGCCGCTATAGATCCAAGACAATAGGGACTCAGCAGGTGCATGCCTTGTGTTATTGCTTTTATCTGCTCTGGTCTCCTATAGCCCCCCTCAGGTGAGGCTTCCATTCTCCTAGCCATTTTGTTAGGGGCTCCAAGGAAGGGATGAGGAGCATTGCTTCTGGTGTGCCAGTGACTGACAACCACTCCAGGTCTGTCCTAGGAGCTCTAGGAGAGTGAGGCTGTGAGCAGTGCACCATCTCACCTTGGCAGAACTTGCTGTGTTTCCCCCCAAGCACCCCCCCCCTCATACTTTATTTATTTTGAACCACTTTTTTGCAGACTCTCACATCCCTTCCAACCCAAGCCATTCTTATGATTTTAAGTACTTAAGCTACTAAAACCAAAAATTGGATGAACATGCAATGGGAAGTATCACTGTTGTTACTCTCTTTCCCTCAGCATTTGCTGCAGAGTATGCCAGACTAGACGAACACCTGACCTGACACAAGACCGCTCTTCTTGTGTTGTTATTAGTAGGTATAGGCATTCCAGATAGTGTCACTGATTACAAATGTCTATCAAAGCTGTACTGAGAATTAACCAACATGCACAGGACATAGCAACAAAATTTTGGTGTATCTGAACTGCTGTAATTTTCTTGCTGTCAAAATTGCCATGTTGATTTATATCTTGCCTTACAGATCTGTTTAACCAAGTCTGTTTTACCATGCTGTTATGACAGCATTTGATAAATAATCAATAGGGTGAAGTACAGACCTATTAAAATCAATCAAGTGCAACTTTTAGTTTTAGGGGTAAAAATATTTGCAATGCATAATGAAGTCTGAAAACAAATTTTTTATTAAAAAATACTTTTCTAGTATCTTCCCATATTTATAGGCATATCTTTAGAACTCATTTAGTAGGTTCTCTTAGCTGCATAATATTACTTTTTTCCACTACAACTTCTTGCTTCTTAATTAATGCTACTGGTTCTGGCAACGAAACTTTTTCTGAAAGCATATTACTTAAAAGCAAGAAAGTTGTCTGGAAATAAAGAACTCCCCCTAAACATTCTCTATTTTGAGAACTCAATTTTCAAGGGAGTATTTATAGTTCTCTTAACTAAGCAAGGAGCATACTCAGACAAATAATGATTATAGATTTTTGGAAAAGTCTTTTGTAAAGTGATTTTCAGAATATATAACAGCATATGATAATGAAGAGCATGTTACAGGAAGTATCTTTTGGGTTTGTATTTGTAGAGAACAAAACACAATTGGATCCTAGAAAACAGATAAAAGCTTCTAGGACATGGCTTAATATGCATAAAGAGCAATCAGATGCAGTTCCTATTTAAGTAAGTATATTTTTTCTTACTTTGTTTCCCTGTTGTTTCCTTGTTTGCGTCTGGAGGAGTAACTGGTGAAGACAGATGGAAAATACCAGTTTACTCCTTTGGAAGAATGATTTGTTAAGATCTAGGGCCAGAAAGTGGCATATGAGAGCTGTGCAAACGAGGCCATCTCTTGACAGAACTGACAAAAGCAATATGTGGAAGGCTAGAGATAAGAGATTGTGGCCGTTCTAAACGCTGGCATGATGTTGTAAACTGACTGTCTAGCACATGGATCAGCTTCTTCATGTTTACAAGTGTGCAATTTAGGATTTAATAAATTGGCTAGGAACAATAAAAAGCTCCTTATCTATGACCCTCAGAAAAAATAACTGCCCACTGTCCTAGCCACTAGGGCACAAAAGATGAAAAGATGGGTAGTTTCTAAGGCATACAGCAACTTTCGAAATGTACTGCATCCCAGCTTGGTAGCTACATAAAGAATTTCACAACTACTGTCCCATAGCAAGGAGAGGGTGCAAGATAGAAGAGTCTCATTGCTACCCACGTTCTATGAAAAAATCATATAGAATATCAGATTTGACCTTATGGCACTGGAAAAGAACTACTACCTCCTTGGAAATGCTGACATCATTTTTACAGAGGCTTTTCCTCCTCCAGTACTGGCTAGTATCTATAGTTAGCCCAACAAAGGACAAAACGGTGCCACAAGTGAAACAGCACTGCCCAGCTGGGGAGACTGCATGCAGATCCATCTGAAATACTTTTGTGTACTCTGGGCTCTATACTTCATTTTGAAATTACAGTTATCAACATACATGAAATTGAAAAATGCAGCTCCTTACTGGAGCTTGACTAATATATGACACAGTAGCAACTACCTGTTTTGCATTTCTAATTACAGTTTTATCTTGTAAGGAGACTATTAGAGGAGAGATAATAAAAAATAGGGAGGAAAATTAACACAGGAAGTAATGGAAAATAAAGAGAGAGAACTGTCCTCATAATGGTAGAGTACTTAGAGCAGTATTTCACCTGAAGGAAAGTAACTAGCTGGTTGTCAGTGAACAATTTGCTTTCATTGATCTCTTGGTTAAATATTGAAGACATTTGTCTGCAGGGTACAATGAATGAGAATAAATTCCTTAATCACCCTACTTTTTTTGACTGTGCTTGCAAATCAACATGTGTTGCAAGTGGAAAACTGCTGCCAGCTGTGTCTTTCAATTGCCCATGTCATGAACTTTCCACAATGGTACCCCTTCTTTTCTGGTCTGATCTTTATTTCTTTTACAAAACAATATTAAAATAATAAAAAATATTAAAAAATACAAAATACATGTATCAAAAGTTGAACATGTGCTTAATGTGTTTTAACCCCTGTCAATAGCATCATCTCAAATTCAACTATCTCAAATTCAACTGAAGTTTTCCAACTGTATTCTGTAAAATACTAAGGCTATAGGTTGAAAAATATTCTATGCAGTTATGTGGTCATATAACATGCACATGTTGGAGAACACAGTACTCCAAACACCTTGTTAATTTTTAATATTCCATCTTGCTAATCTTTTTCTAAGGAAAAAATCTTTTTACAAAAAATATAATTAAAAATATATTAATATTTTTATATTTTTCACTATGACTAACTCATGCAACTTAGCTTCTTTTTGTCCTCACTGAATTACCTGAGTCAGTTAAGAACATAGGAGCCACAGGCTCACATTAGAAGCCCATTTAGCCCAATATCCTATTCAACGGTGGCCAAAAGTGTATTTTTGAGCAGTAGCAGAACCAGATAAGTTTATTTGCAAAGCAACCTCACAGCTTCTGATAATTTTAGTTCACAGACTTACTAAGACAGATACAGTTAATTTGTATTTAGCAGTCTCAAAGGTTAACTGGGCTCAGTTTAACTCCACATGGCTTTTTGCCTCTCCTTTGCCAAGAAATCTACTGCTTGGCTATAAACTAATCCCTTCCTCAGCCCACTCCTCTTACTTTGCATCTTCTGCTGTCTTCATGTGATGTCCCTTATAAGAACCTCCATTTTTACGAAATGTTCCACATTGTTTCCCAGGTAGTCTAGATGAATATACTACTTGTTATTTTTAATTGTTCATCACATTTAAAGGATTATTACATTTTTGGTACCAGTTTAGGATGCTTTAAAGGTCTACTTTTGCTTTAAATAAAGTCCAAATTTGTTGTCAAGAGATTTCATATTCCTTACTCTGCCAGTAGCACCAGTTTTCAATGTCTGCCATTTATACACTTAATAAAGCAGAGAAGAGGGTGTTTCCATAAGCCATTACTGCAAAAAAAATAGCATTTATAAGCCAAGGTGGATTTTATATTCTCAGCCATCACATTGCTTGGTTTTGCTGGCCAATTTGTACAATCCAGGCCTACCTTAAAGAAGGCAAAATAAGTAATATTTTTCAAGTCTTACTGAAAGCAATATAAAAACTGTACAAAATAATTTGAAACTGTAATGAAGTAGTGTTACCTAACAAACATTCAACCCTTTTGTGCCTGATTTCCATAGAAGTCTTTGTGACTGAAAGGAAGTTTTCCCCAGAGAAAACTGAAGGAGAGGTCTTAATAAAGTTCTATATGCTCCACAAACATGTTTAGTTATTAAAAAAAATTTAACCCTGAAAAGTATATTATCTTGCAAACCATAGCCCACTTTGTTTTCAGAAACTAAAGTCTTCTACTTGACTTCACTTCCCTCAGGATCTTGAACACTCCTACAGACAAGGCTCCTACTGATCATCACCTTCTTGACCAATTTTTCCTTGTCAGTGAATAGAAGATCCAAGAGATCCAAGGTGTCTGTGCTCCTTTCCTCATGTTAATTGGATAGACTGTAAAAATATCCATGAACACATCACACTGAATTGCCTCTCCTGGATCCTGCTCCACAAGGCCCTATTTTTTATTCCATAGAAAAGCTCCACACATTCAAGCTGCTGCTTCATGTACAAGGGTGCCTCTCTTCATCCTCCCAGTATGTCTTTCCTAAAGGGCTTGTCTCCCTGTGTCACAGAACGCCAGTCATCCAAGCCATCCCACTCTAGCTCGGTTACCCCAATAGTGCCATACTTCAGTGTCTGCACAGGGAGCTCTCACACCTCCTGCTTGTTTCCCAGGCAAGTGTACTTAGATCTACAGGCACTTGAAGTGAGCCTTGAGGTATGCCTCATCTTTCCTAAGGACTCTCTCACTCCCATCACTTTGTTTCACAGACTTGCTACCCCAAACTTCATTCCCTCATTTAGGTGTAAGCTATTAGAGTCAACCCCCAGCATGAATTATCAGAAAAAATTAATTATTCTGCATATTTACTAGTGTTTATAGAACACAAATTGAGAAAACACAACCATGCTTGAATTGTATAAAAATATATCATCCTCTTCATTCATTTCTTTCCTTGGATGGATTGAAAGCATAGGTACAACTGCTTCTCTGGACAGGAGCATAAGAAAATAAATACTGTCATGCTCAAAATTCAATGAATTCTTAAATTCTTTGCTAAATTAGGTTTGGGAGGATTTCTTTGAAGATGTAGTGGTTGAGTGCTTAGTTCCCAATGAATTTCAATGATGAGTCAGAATAAATTGTCTCTATGCAAAGGAGTGTTAATTTTTGTTATAAATTTATAATGGTGTAAACCTTGTGTGACCATACTGATGTTCACAACCAGGGGTTAAAATCATACACACTATACTTATTAAGTGTTAAATAGGCCAAGACTATATCCTATACTGGTTTACATTGTCCAATAAATGATATGGATCCTTTCAGGAACACAAGTGTGCAGGGAATACTCCCTAAATGAATGAGGCTCAGGATCCTTATTTCTTCTATTGATGTTTAGGATTTATTTTTGTTTGACTAAATGCTCATTAAAAAAAAGCTGCAGCAATTAATTTTGTTCATGTAGAATCACACCAGATAAATTAAGGTAGTTTTTTATTACAATAGAACAAAATTTTTATGTTATATTTTATATTAAAATTAAAATAAACTATTTGCCAAAAGTCTCTAATATGCTATGACTTTTTATAGCAAAAAGAATTGCATTTAAATTCCCTTTTTCTTCACTATCTCTCCATTCTTCCTACTCACTTCATCCCTTCAGGGAAAATGGGGAACCCTGGTTAAATTATGGAAAAATATGTATACAAAAATGAGCAATATGAGCAATTTCACTTCTAACATAGTAAAAAGCTTCAAAATACCCAAATTTCATAATATACTGCTATTTTAGACTCAGAAAAACAAACTGTCTCATCAAAGGACACCTGAAGTACAAAATCTCAGTTTATTGTCTGTATCTGTGAACTGCAGGTAAATAGGGATCTGTGCTTAGGGAGTAGAGGGTTTATGGATGACAGGCACTAGAGAAAGTATTTAATAATGCAAGCAATACCACCTTGCTAGAGAAAGTGCTCTGGAATTATACCTTTTCAGACAAAATTAATGACTTAGTTCAAGTATACTCAGTCTGACAATTAATCAGTGAAGTCCTGTAAGAGACTGTTAAAGAAAATGGTGGAGGTGAACGCTTCAGGGATTTACCATACTCTTAATTTCTAGAAAGCAGCAGGTCAGTATACTGATCACATGCCTGGAGGCTTGAAGTAAGAGGTTCATATGGTTCTGAATGCAGTTTACTACTATCATCAACAAAAAGTAGAGTATATTCAATAATAGAGCTGGTTTCCCATTCACTGCATAATAGCTGATGTATGATAATGTAACTATAATTTTGATTGAAGTTAACAGGACTGTTTTAGTATGACTTTATGCTACAGTTATTCACATATGGCCCACATGAGGAATTATTTTTCATTATCTCACTGTCATATGGAAAACGTGTGAAATAGTAACACCAGAGTGACAAACAACAGCAAAATAGTTAATCATGCAAGTACTTGAGAACTGTGCTAAAGAGTTCATTGACACTGGATTCACTGATAGCAAGATATCAACACCTGAAAGTACCATTCCCATTTAACTTTTACATCTGTTTTTCATGCATGGGCTGAGTTAATTGAAAATTGCCTCCCTAAATAAAAATATCCCATTGACTTCACTGGAGTCTGGATCATACCCTCCATTATTTGCATGCATTTAAATACAACATTTTCTTCATAGTCTGACAGAGTAATAAGATTTGCAGTAATTGAAAACTGAATTTGTTTTTCACTGTATCTGCAGGCATAAACTGAATATGGAAATAGCAAGGCACTTGTGCAAGTTTGCAAGACTCTTGACAAACATGAAAGTCCCAAACAGTTTCCCACTAAGCACATGCATCTCCAGTGTGTTTGCTTAGAAATAGAAGCAATTTCTCAGGACACGGAGAAAAACATGAGTCCATTTTCTAAAAAAATATAAGAAATCTTGGATCAAGATTTGTATCAGTACAAGCTTAACCTGATCAAGTCTGTTTTGCCACATCCAACTTGTTCATCCACATCAGGATGTTAGTTCTGAGTGAATTTTTTTCCGTTTGGAAAAGCTTAATTATTGCCTTCAGGCTGTATTAAATGGGATGAGCTTTATCCTAAATTAACCTCTTTTTACAACTTTGCAGAGACTTTTACCAGAATAAGGCCCTTAAAAGCAAACAGCAGTTGTTGCTTTGCAAAGTCAGTTTGCATATATACCACACTTTCACCTGACAGTCAAAAAATAAAGCTCCTTACAGCAACATTCTACATAAAAATCTTATAATCCATCATGATTCTGCCAAGATGAATGTTTCACACACTAAATATCTGAACAGAAGCCATCACAGATTAGATTTAGGTCTCACAAGATTGTTCCATCACTTCCAAAAGACTTATGGTACTTCAGTAAAGCTGAAGAACTTTTAAATCATGACTATTTTCCCCAATTCAGTTAGGCTATTTATTTGTTTGTTTGTGAACAGAAGGCTTTTCTGCAGCCAGTACGCCAATATTTTTTCATTAGGCAGTGCAAACAGCCTAACTTTTTCTTCTTTATTTTAATGTCTGCAGAATCAGTGGACCCACATTTAAAAAAGCATCCCATCACACCCAGCAATGTTTGGGTAGTATTGCTATCAGATACGATATAGACAAAATGAATATATGTTTGGGTAGAGATGCAGAATAGAAAAATGCTACAATATCAAGTTAAAAGTAGTTTCAGTTCAGAGAAAAAGTGTTAGATTTCTAAGCAAATGGAATTGAGTACTATCTTTAATATAATAATTTATGCTAACCACTCTGTGGTTCAATCCTGCATGAAAAAGGTAACCAAGGTGACAACAACAGTGTTGTGCCTAAAACCTACACAACTAAGCAAAAATAGAAAACTCAGATAATAGGGAGAGACCACTCACAACAGCCCATCAGGACTCTATATTCTATTTAGCTGGAGAGCTGACAAAAAGAGTTCTTCAGAGAACAGTGGCTGGCAAAAGCTAAATATCCAGGCATCAATACTAGCCATATACTTGCTTATTCCTTGATTAAGTCAAGGGAATATATGCCTGGTTGAAATCATGATGACTTTTGGTGTAGAGCATGTACTTTAAGTCCAATATTAAAGACAATATTTAACTAGTTCTCCTCTGCATTCTACATTTACTTCTGAAAGCATGTCTTTCTCAACATTTAACATGAATTTTTTTATGGACATTGAATATGAAACTTACGTGGCAATAAGGCCATTCAGGTGAAAAGAAACATGGCTTGATGAGAGATTGAGTGAACAGAGATGCTAAAAGTAGAAGAGTCACATGGTAAAAACCCTTTTTATTTCTTAGGAAAGCCAGAGGAAAAGATCAGCACCTGAATTGGAAGCAGAGAAGAATTTGGGTAGTGAGATGGAGTGCTGAAAGAAAAAGAAGATTGTATATGGCCTTTGCTGTAAATTTAAAGTAATTTTAAAAGAATTTAATCCTTCACTGATTGTTACCATTAAAAAGACAAATTTCCTGTTTTCTGTAGTGTTTCCTGGCTACTACTTCCTATGAGAAGGCACCCAGAGAGTTTAATGCTCCTTAAACTGTGGATAAAATTTATCAGAATACAGTAAGCTCTATATACATAATAATAAAATATGTTTGGCCTCAAAATGGCCTTATTTATGATTGCTATAGGCAAAAGTGGCTTTTGGCACTGATTTTAAGATTTTCTTAGTATGTCAGTCAAGATAGGTTCTTTAAAGAATGATTGCTCTGTCTACTTTGGTCACATTTAAATGCCAGATTGGGGCTGTCAAATATGACTGGATTTTTCAATGAGGCAGAATGATATGGAGGAAATTGAAAGGCTGCAAAATAAATTATTTGGAAAGTTAATTATAAATAATATAATATAATGTGTTTATTTAATTAAATCACTGCAGATTTTAAAAACTCTTTCTGTCTTCTTTGGCACGTCATCCCATCAGGTTGTTTCTTGGGGATATAATTATTTAGTTAAATGATTAAATGAATGCTCTTATACGTATTAGCTGTTCTAAGCTTTAAGTATAAAAGAGTATTCTGTCAATATACTAACCAGGGACTGATCTAATTGTAAAAGTCCTATTGGGGAAGAAGAAAAGAGTCATTAGCCAAAATAGCAGTATCCTACAGTTCTCGCGTTCCTACTCACATTTTGAAGGTCATCTGTAAGTTGCACAGAAAATACTATTGAGTCACTCAGACCCACTTAGAAGTTTCTCTTTCACTGGCTTAGAAGCCTAAAAATGATGGCTCAAACTCAGTAATCATTCAGAGAGGAAGAATGCAGAGTAATTTTTACTTACTAATTTTAGAAATGAGCAGGGATGAACAATCCACTGCTGTCACTTGACAGAAGTAATGAGAAGTAACGACTTTAGCCATGTTTTGGACACTGTCTGTTAGCATCACTTCCTATCATCCTAACTCTGTCCACATTTTGTAACAAGTTAGATAAATAATATAGAAATCCCTAACCAATTTGTACATTTCCATGCCTCTTCCCTTCAGTGGACAAAGACCTATAGTGAGCTATTGCAGTGAGCTATAGCATCCCCAGATTACTCACTTCTACAAGACAAGTTGCTAATGCAGTGCTGCACAGCTGAAAAGGAAAACCTCATGTAGCTCTGCAAGCTCCCTGCTTTGGTCCTCAGGGCCAGTCATTCACTTTTGTGACATACCAGACAACTACTGCCAGGAGAGACTTATTTATGACTTATGTATCCACAGCATGAGCCTAAATCTCAATGTAGTCTTAAATTTCAGCATCTTGTTTTGATAGCCCAAAATTGACACCTAATAATGTGTTGCTCTTTAATGGCCTCTCATTGCTAATGTACCTGGGTCACTATTTTAATTCCTTGGGCTCCTGGGTTCACCCAAGCATGAATTTGCAGATTTTTCCAGCCAAGGTATCCCTTGTTTAGTACTCCTCAGTTTTTGACAATAAGTCTAGATGATTGTACTCAAGACAAAACACAAGTAAGCTCTTGTATTTTATTACCCTTTCAAGTCAACTTTGCAATGAGAAAAGGAAAAAAAATCCCTTTAAAGAATAACTTGCATTGCCCTTGCCATAGCATAACCAATTCTATGTTTTCAGAGTATGAAAATGTCTGAAGTAGCTATTTTTCTTGAGATCTTTATCTTCTTTCTTGTCACTACCAGTAAGACTGCACTGGAAAAAAAATACAGAGTAGGATATGTATCAAAACAAGGTAAATTGTTAATCATAGATGCCTCTACATATTCAAAATTATACTGCTATATTTGCTAGCAAAAAGAGGTTTCCAAAATAAACTTCTTTTCAATATCTTTTGGTTTGCAGAACAGTCATCGTGGAGCAGACAGTTTCCATAACAGTTCTAGAACCGAGGATTTCTTTCCCTACATAGCAGTAAACCTCTTCAGCTGTCTTTAAGAGAGCTAACTTATAAAATGACTGAATTTTTTATTTTTTAATGGATACTTAAACCTGTATACTTCAAATGCCTGTAAATGAATGAATTTTTAATGTACTTTCAAAGCAGGATTTTTCATAAAGGTTGTTAGAGAGTATACTTGGTTTCATTTAAAAACAAACAAACAACAAAAACCACTTGCATTTTCATAGCAGAGATATCATTTTTAAGAATATTCCTTGGTGAGGAGAAAAGATCTCTGCTTCTCAGCTAATTTGGTATTTGTACTAGATTTAAAATTTTCCCAAGAAGTTATATCTTGTGTACATTAAAATCCAGACCAGGCATAAGGACTGCAAAACCAACACAGCAAAATTCTACATTTTGCCAGTCTATGTCCTTGCAAAAGGCCTTCTAGTGAACCACATGTACAGTAAGACCATGTTATATTTATAGTATAGACCCGTATATAGTAAGACCATGCCTTGATTAATATCAGAAATGCAAGTGTAGCAGCAGAAGCAGACCCACAAGAACCAGCAGGGTGACAGCAGGGTGACAGCAGGGTTAACAGCATCCCCAGCTGCAGACTGAAGTCCTCGCTGCTCACTTACTCTGGAGACATCATACAGTAATGCTCTGAGCCATTGCTCAGAGACACTCTAGACCAGCACTCTGGGGTGTTCACATTTAACTGACAGACCTTTCCTTAATGACAGCACAGGAACACCATCATGATGAGAATGAAATGCAGTTTCTTGTCATTTAGCACGTGAGTAAAGATGGCTAATTAGTATTGATGTACAGACTTTTCTGTAAGCATATACATTTAATATGATATGAATATGCAACCATTTTTCTTTTTTTGAAACAATAAAAGGAACAATAAATTATGCAATAGTTATTATTGAGAGAAAGCCTATCACAGTAAGTTACAAGTTCCCTTTGTCTGTTAGAACTTAAGAATCTCTGTTTTTATTTACCTTTTCATTAAAGCATCTACCTTCTTAGGCAAACATAGCCAAAAGAGTATGCAAAGAGAGCATCACAATTCAAACAAATTCGTTACTATGTCTCACTCCCAGCTACAATGCCTATGCTTTTTGATTTATTTATTCAGGATTTACTATCTTATTTAATTCCATCAAACAACAGTTGTAATTTTTTCTACGGATGGTTCTTTCTGATACATATTCCATATTTCCACATCTGAGAGAGATGAAGGTAATGGATGAGGTGGAGATAGATAAGCTTTTATGCAAAACTGAAAGTTTGAATTTCTAGAAAATCAAAAAGCAAGAGGGATTCATGGCTCTGGTGCTGGATGAGGTATTTTTGCATTTTTTGTCCACAGCACAGAGTTGCCTAGTAATCTAGTCTTCCAGTATTGTTTTCTAGTAGATAAGTATTGAGAAACTCCACTTTTCTCCTAATATGTTCCCCCCAGCCCCAATTCCTTGTATTCCTTTCCAGTGCACATCCCTCCTTTTCATTACGTGCTCCTTTCCCTAAAGACTGCCTCCATTCCAAGTGTCAGAAGTGCCTCTCCATACACTGCTTTTGGTACCAATTATTTTTCTACTCACATTTCGTCGAAGGATTGTTTCATGCCTGTGATTTCATCCCTAAAACTGCCACTGAAACACACAAAACTACAAAAGGTCATTAGAAACCATCATTTGTGCTGTATGCATGTACAGGACCTAAGAAGGAATGAGGTCGAGCCCTTAAAAAAAGCACTTGGAAACAGTTAGCTGAACAAAACATAGCACCATCTCTTTAGGATTCGTGTAAACACTAGCATCCCTTTTCGAACATGAGCTTTTGTTTCCCTCTGTGTTTCCTTTTTAAACATTCAAAGAGCAAAGGAACTTTTTGACTACACAGGACATGTCATGTAATGTTTATTTGGTATGACTAATTAATCTATGCTCCCTACAAGAAAGGATTCAGCAAAAGAGCTTGCTGTCATGAACAGTGATTTTTTTTTATCAGAGTTGCTGATTGTCTTTACTTAAAAATAAATGAGATCACCAACATGTAGCCAGTTTACAACTAGCATTCTTTACAAGTAAAATGCATCTTCTCCCATTCGTCATCCACTGTACTGTCCATTCTTCCTCTAATCAACTTCTTTCTTAGCAGCATCGTGCACTGCACACTTACAAGAGGCAATTTGCATCATAATAATCCTTTTAAAAACCAATACTTTTAATGAATTTTCCCCTCTACAAGTTACACAAAGATGTAATAAATGGTATCTATGAAGAATAGATAGAACAGGAAGAAACTCTTTCTCAATTTAGAATTTAATTGTAGAAGGCCAATTATAAAATTTTAATTTCCGCTATCATCTGTCTTGAATATTTATCTTATCTAGCAGCTATTTTATTCATAATGGAAATCTTTGATGGCTTTTTTTGTTATGCTATTCTGAGTCATGGATAATATACACTACACTGGATTAAATTTGTATGGAAAATAGGTCATGCTGGTTCATGTCTGAAATTAGATACAGCTAACTTAATTTTGCTGACATCTAAAAGAAAGGGAGTTTTGTTTAAAGAAATAAACAAAAGTAAATGAAATAAATTCACTTAATCTTATGAAATATTTTATTCAGTATCATATCTGTCTAAAGTATGAAATCTACTGGAGCTTAAACAGCAATTTACTGGAAATCAGAACAGGACACCTGGGGTATCCACTTTCTGCTGATTAAGACTGCATATATTGAGTATTTAATAATGATGTAAGTTTAATGTTTTGAGTGTTCACTGTAGTTCAAAATGCTCCTTTTTTAAAGCTGGAAAATTCAGACCCATCTTTATCCATAGATACAAACTTCAATGTACTGAAACAGTCTCAAACATGAAACACTACAATCTTCAAAGAAGAAGAAAGAAGGGCATGGGATAGATAAGCACAAATTCCCAATTACAAGGCTATTGCAGTAAAACAGATTTACTGGAAGATAAAATAGGGGATATACTTACAGAAGGGCAAACAAGCCCTTTTTTAATTACTGTGGATAAAGCAAAGAAATCACCACTATTCGCACTTCAAAAGCAATTGGAAGGGCTATAGATCGAGCAATATTGAGATTATCATTTGCAGAAAAAAAAATTATCAAAAGATCCAAGCCTCTAAACTTAACATGATTTTAACCTAATCATCAGTAATCTCTCATTTTGAGTCAGTTCAAATTACCTGGTGGACTATTAATATTGAAATGCTAGATGCATTTACTTGAAGATGTATTTTGACACTTGCATTCTCTTGCTCCACATTTGTTCCTTTTTTAATACATGCTTTCAGGTTTAATTCCATCAACACTTACATTCCCTAGTCATCTTGTACAACTACTAATATGTTAAAAACAAGAATTTTGTGGGAAAGAACCCTACTTGCTTCTTTCTCCTTCTCCTTGGTTTAGGTGGAGAGAGGAATAATGTAGAGAGCCAGCTGAAAGTGGGACCTGCAGGATTTACACACGAGGATCTCAACTTCTGGTCACTTCAGGGCTTTAGTGTTTTTCCACAGCTCTTTTGCTCCTGCACTGTCCTTTGACCTGAGCCATTTCAATGTCAGAAAAAGCCCTTCGGTTCAGTCTGTGATAAAGAAAAGTACTGATGGAAGTGGGAGGACAAAGGAGAAGAAGAAAACATTTTTGTTGGCATAAAACACTGGCACCATCTTTCTGTCCCCTCTTGTAGCTGAACAAGTCTGAAATTCTGTGATTGAAGCACTAATGATATGAGTTCAAAAAACTGAATTCTTCTTTTAACAATTCCCAAAATGAAAATAAAGACTCTGTTAAGTGCATGAAGAATTCAATCACACCTGCCACTGAACCTACAACATGAGTCAACTCTTAAGTCACAGTAAGACAAGGTAGGTCCTTTATGATAACGCCACTTGTAACACATCCTCATGATTCGTAAGAAAGAATGACTAGGTGCATAAAGGCATGCATCACACCCAAGTGGTGTTAAATGTTTCATGACACCAACACTGCCACTGCAGTTTTCTACAGAAAAATTCAGAGACGTTGAGCATGCGAGATCATACAAGTTGCTGACCTTCCTGACAAGCTGAGAAAGAGAATGCTATCTTACTCAGTGTAAAGGCATAGCTCACATGAAATTGGCAGTCCATTCTAGAAAACCACCTACAAATAAACTTTAGTGAATACTAATCACCCATAAAACCCAGAATAGCGCTCTTCACAGTTACAGAAAAACAATATAAAATTACTAGCACAAAAATAAGTATTAATTAATTCCTTTCTGTTGTTATTATTAGAGACAGTCATATGTCATAGAAGCAACAGAGACCTGAAATACGTCTTGAGCGACAGTCAAAAGCATTTTATAGGGCTTGTATTCAGCACAGCAATATAATCCAGAGCAAATGCAGGTAAAATAGATTTATGAATTTGCCATACAGTCAGCATGGAATTTACGTATGTTTCTGCCTGGAAAACCAAACACATGACTGTCCACCTTTTTGATGATCTCACAATAAAAGGAATTACTACTTGACTTTTTTTTTTTTAGACTTCTCTAAGAATCGAACACTAAAAAAAAGCTTTTCCCAGATCGATACATGCAGACTGGCAGTGTTTCAGAGGCATTCTAAATTTTATTTCCCCACTTGATAAGTTTTTTGCACAATGGGAACAGCCCAGATGTGTTCAAAGAAGTGCTATCAGTGCTCATTATTTTGCTTTTCTGAATGTGCAGAACATTTGCTACAAGGACAGCTGATGAAGCTATTCACTAAACCAATGGAAGCCTTTCCATCGATGATGGATTGACTCATTAGCCTGTTTAGCTTTAGACTGTCGCCTGCAAAGTGACAGCTGTTGCACTGACCATGCAGACATAAAACAAACTAACACTTTTGTTTACACCAAAAACATTTCATTGCATTGACAGTATTGAGTTTATATGTTGAAGAACTGATCAGTATTTACTTCAACAGTGCATTTTTACTTACTGTCTTTACTCGGAATTAAAATTAAACTGAAAACTGTCTTTCTTCATGAACAGAGAAGTCTGTCTATGGGCAGGGTTTAACTGACAGACTTGCTGGGAAGAACAAAGAGGCAAAATCTACTAGCAGGCCTCATGGTCAGATCAGGCTATACACGTTTTTAATTGCTCTAACATGTCCTTTCACTATGGCAGGCTAATAGATCTCCAATTTGCTCATTTACACAGCGGTATGGGTGAAGGATAGCTGGGTGGAGCCTAGTGCAAAGAAGAACATCAAATCACAGCTGTTTGCACAGCATCTGCACTGGCACTTGCTCTGTACTGAGAGATGGTAAAAAATGTTGGAAGGTGTGTCCATTATTGTTTAGAGCAGATACTGTCATGCCAGTGCCACTTGGCATAGTTGTCTTGAATGGTTAAACATGGGGAATAGACCCTTGTAGTGGTCAACCCTGGAATGAGAGCACAGCCTCCTTCTCCTCATGGATTCTGTGCCAATGCCACTGCAAGAAGCTAAGGTAGGCAGAGGACCCATCCTCTGGACTACTACCACACTCCTGATTGCTGGGACTCCTCTCAGAGCAAAAGCTGAAGTCAATTTCCTTTCTACTCGTGGAGTCAGGGAAAGGAAAATTTGTTTGTGCCTGGGTCAGATGTTTTTTGACATGAGACAGCACACACAGTCTGGTTAGAAGTATTTGTCAGTTCTTCATTCCACAGCATCTAAAGGCAACTGCAATACACAAAGCAGAAGCTGCCAAGAGTACCTCTGGATAAGTAACAGAGGTATCTGCCAGCAAGGTGCCTCCCACAGTTTGACACAAACGAACCAAACACATCATGCCTGTGTTTCGAAAATGGTAACTCTGGCAGACATCCTTCCATGTAGTCTGGCCAATACAGGGAGGCAGAGTGCACACTAACAAGATGCCACTCTTCCCTAACACACACCTTTCTACACACCCCCGGAAGTGGCAAGCTCAGGCAGCAGAAACAGCTTTTATTGGGGTGGTAGACCACCATCTCACACAAGCCCCCATTCGTACACCCCACGCTGCCACAAGCTTACAGCCATAGCCTGGACCCCCAAGATACTTCGACAGTATGAGGCTCTGAAATTGTAGTGTATTTAGTATAAAGAAGTGTTAGTTAAATATCCCAGTAGTGGGAATCAATTAAAATCCCCTTGTAGCTCATACATTTGCAAGATTAACTATCATGGAATCATAGAATCATTAAGTTTGGAAAAGACCTCTAAGATTACCAAGTCTAACCATTAACCCAGCACCACCACGTTTCACCACTAGCCCATATCCCCAAGTGCAACATCCACACCAGTACACTTATTTGCATTTATATAGAAAGAATGAACAGGAAATATTACTAAATGTAAATTAGGGGCATATTGGTTGGTCACTCCGTGCAGAGCGTTAGAATGTTAGCATACTTGTAAAAATTATATACTCTATATGTTAATTAATAATGTATGTATTTATAGAGAAGTTATTTAAAAGTCTGAAGTAGATTTCCAAAAATCAAATTAGAAATAATATTTATCTATTCCAAGGACTGGCTTTTTTTTATTGGCAGGTGGACACTGTTCTCTTATTACATCTGAATTATTACTGAACTAAATTCTGAATGTTGATGACTTTTGGCTTTCCCCATTTTTAAATTTCCTAGTTAATAGAGGTGTATTTGTGTTGCCATATTTAAGATGTTCTATACATATTCTGTGTTGTACAGTCATTTTTCTGAACTATTTCCTGATGTCATAAAGTCTATTAATAGCCACACTATCACAGTCTGACCTAATCTAGTCCCTTGCCTTAAGACAGACTTGATTATACGTGTCATCCCTTAAAGATGCAACCTTCTCCCGAAGATCCCTGGTGCAGGAGAACAGTCTATTTAACCTCTTCCTTTGATAAAGGGGTTTTCTATCATCTAATCCTTGTGAAGTGAAAACCCACTACTTCACCAGTTTCCTAATTCATGGTGCATATATCATCTACTGTTTCTTTGCCACAACCCTGTAAGCACCTGAAGACTTAAAGACCTTCACCTGTTCCCTCTTCTTTTTTAAGTCTTTTGAGGCCAGTGATATTTTTCCCAATCTCTGCTTATTCTTAATCCTCTTTTCTTCTCAGCTTTCCTTAATCAGTCCATCTCTTGCATAGAGCTGAGATCAAAACAGAATACCCTCCCCATGCAGCTAAAACCTTACCTATACACAGCCCCTCACAATTATACTCTTGGTTTGTGCTTACTTATGATTCGTGGTAACTCCTAGACCATTCTCAAGGTAAGCACCAATAAATAATGCTGTAACCATGAAATATTCAGATGGAAGGTGCAATTTGAAATGAGTACTTTATTTGTAATATTGCAGTAGGCAAGTATCTTATCCCTCACTCATTTGATACACCTATTCATATATACTTTGCAATTATTCTATTAATGCCCCATTGAGCACATACTTTTCAGAACATCTTCATGTGTTAGAAGCAAGATTATTCTAACAAGCTTAATTGGAATTTCCTTTGAAACAATCCCACTGTTTTGAGAACAGACATAGTGGTATGCAGAGAGTTGTATTTCTGATGGCCTCTATTTTGCGAATCCAGCAGTTATGCAGTGTAAAAGTATCCTTTTCTGGTTTAATAATAGTCCTGGGAACTACTTACATTTATCTTCTTTTGTGCATCTTTTTAGGTACAGCTGGCACTAACTCAGTATTTATTCAGATCTGATGAGCATCCTGCAATATTAATTACTTCTTTTAGATCCAAGAATGGGGCCCTGAAAAAAAAGTTATTTCTGTAGATATCAAACTCACTGTATGCAATAAACAATATGACATTAAAACTGTAACAATCAAATTTAAAATATCTAATTTCAGTATAATTTTTATGCTGAAGCCATCATTTATGTTTAGGGATAAGTGGTGATAATATGTTGATACCACAGTAGTAGTTGCAATTCTAAGTATATAAAATAGCAACCATTATCAAAAAGATTAAATGGGGTACATATGTGTTAAATTGTGGTATGCACAGCAGTAAGCTTAGGTCTGAGTTCTGGTTGCTACAGTCTCTTCATCAGTCTCTGCCTCCAAAGAGCTCAGGCTCTGCCAGCTGTGCAGGTCCTTCACTCCAGCTGTCAGATGGAAAAGACCATGGTCAGGTCATGCTTATCCCTTCCCTCATCTGGAGTAGCATTGCCAGAGCAAAGCTGGTAGGCAGAAGTCATGCATGATCCAGAAAACAGGGATCCTAGCTCCTTGTCACTGCCTACATCACAGGTGAACATTCCATTAGTGGGGAATTGGAAGGAATAGTCAAAATTTAAATGTTTTAATTCATGGCTTTCTTTCCCCCACAAAAAAACCCAATTCACTAATTTTGTCCAAAAGACTGAACAGCGTGCAGTACCAGCTATTACTATGTTTTATTTGGCTTCAGTATTTTGAATCATATAAGTGGTGTTTTCCATCACTGTATGTGATAAATAAACTCCTAAAAGGAGTTATTTACTCATATTTATTCCTAATGAACTTTGGTTATTATGATGGAAAAAAAGAAATCACTGGACTAAAGGGTTCATTGGCTGTCAGTGTATTTTAAAAGTAATTTAAAAACTAAGTCAGATGATTTTTCATGAGGAAATTACCTTCTTTGAATGTCTGCACAAAACACTGTGATCAATTTGAATGAATGATCACATTTTTTTCAGCAAGCCTCCTAGTATTTTGTTTTAAAAGACAAAGTATGAAATTGTTTCAAAAAATACCCATGGAATTTTCAGAATATGGCATTTCAATATGCTTCAAAAATGCTATCAGAAAATAAATGCCCTTAGTTTCTCTTTCAACTGGCTTTTTGTTATGCAAAACTAGTTTCCACCTAATTAAATTGCTTTTTTAAAGTTCCTATTTATTAAACTGCTAAGTCCTTGAGCCACAGGAATATTCCACACCTCCTTTTTCAGATACTGCCCTCCTATGTTACTTTTAAGTTATTTATAAATACAGCTCTCCTGCAGCCTCTACCAGCAGGGCACCTTCACATGTTGGAATTTAATGAGGCTCAGGCACAAGTCATGAGTCCCTGAAGAAAAGTACTACCTGATCTGCTTCATTTATTTCTACCAATAATCATACCATTACCTACAGCTTCTGTTTTTAATTAGTGGTATCTAATGATTAACACTGGCCAATTTGCATCCAATTATGCCCCCTGAAAAATTAGAAGTGGATGAAAAGGCTGAATGCAATTAATCATTCTGCAATGTGAATTTGCTTAAATATCAAGGATGAATGTGTTGTACTTTCCTAAATAAGTTTTTATTGAAAACATACGCTGTCTGGTTATGAAGCAAAAGCATGACGCTTCCCATGACAGTATGAAATCTGGATATTAAACACTACAGAATTACCAAACACATTCACACATATTCTTTTAATAACAATTGAAAAATTATGTGACTGATATCTAATTACACTCTGTATTCACATGCTGCAGAAATAATTAAAACCAATAAGCTAGATAACACTTTATAACACACAGACAGATCTTAGCATTGCCTGAGACAAAGTTTGAGTTTAGTATACAATCTTTAGAATATAATTACCACATATTTTCTGTCATTCTTAAGAGGTTTGGCTATAGAAAATATTCTGTTCCAGCTTCAAGGCAAACATTCAGCACTACTTAGCTATGGGATATTTTGGACAATTATAACATCTTTAAGAAAATTTAGAAATCATAGGAAACATTTACAAAAAACACAAAACCAACAAACAAACAAACAAAAACCACCACACATAAAACCCCACTATTTTCAGAGACTAGACTTGATCAGTCAGTTTCACAGATAATGACAACATAGTGTTTTTCATGAAGAGTCTCCCTCTTCTTTCTCATACATCCATCTCTCTGAAAAACTCTGGAGACCTCATATAAATACAGAAATATTAAATACCTCTGGTGAGCTTTTTTTCATCCACGATAGTGATTTTGTCACTAGGATACCCGAGAGATAATTAAAATAACATGACAGTTATTTTGAAAGTTAGTACTAGTACAGCAACTGGCATGTATAAAATCCTCGAAGCTTGAACTTACAAAACTAGATTTATTACACTGCAATTATTCATTCCTTCATCCTAAATTTTACATATTAAAGCACCACTCAATATATTTTGAAGATGTTGAAAAAACAGTTAAGTTCATGGAAACCTTTTGGAAGAAGATAACAATGAAAATTGGGTTTAAGACAAGTGAGGATCCTGAATGACATTTGATATATCTTTTCTGACCTTTACTATGCGAAAAAGCCTGACTTGCACCACCTTATTTTTGCCCAAGAAAAAAAAAAATAGTAGGCATCCAAAGAAAGTATCAATTTGGGTGGTATACAAACTAAAGTTGCTACCTGCATTCCCCACCTTTTTCATATCTCCTCTCTGGTACTTCCTCTGCTTCAAAAAATTTTTCCAGTTCTTAGCTTTACTGTCAGGAGTTTCATGTTGTTCTTCATAAAACCTGGGGCACTACTTTCTTCCCTCTATTATTGTGCTCTTCCATCCCAGTTTCTCTTTAGGACACAAGTCAATTTTTAAGCTATCAATGTTTTGCACTGTACTTTGGGAAGATGGGCAGAATTTAGAGGGGAGAAAGATTATGCTGCAGATTTTAACTCCTTGGTTGTTTCCTCATGCTTGGAAGAATTGTTAAATTTTATTTTGGAAAAATATTTTTCTTTAAAATGTGAAGTTCTTTTTAGCTAGGTTCTTGTATTCATTATGCCAGATATTACACAGTGAATTTGCTTCCAAGGTGTGTGGTGTTTGTCACCTACTGTAATTCAACCCCAGACAGCAAACAAGTATCACACAGCCACTCACTCACACCCCCACCAGTGAGATTGGGAAGAGGCCTTTGCTCCATGTCAGCCCTGGGCAGCAACCACGAAAACATCTCTATATTATCAACCCTGTGTTCAGTACAAATCGAAAACACAGCCACTGCAAAGAATATTAACTCTACTCCAGCCAAAACCAGCACACATCTCTGCTTCCACTCCAGGCAAAATCATCAAAAACAGCTTCAAAATGCTATTTTGAAAAGTGTGGCTTACCAGGACAAGTGCTTTAGTTTTGAGCACCAGATTAATTTACAGAAGCTGTACTGAAAAACACTGTAACACTACTTCAATTCTCATCATCTGCAATTAGCCCAGAAGGTCAGAAATAGGATCTAAAGAATACAGCTCACCCATTTTTCCACCTCGAGGACCACCACTTTTCTATTAGGGTGGACTCCTTCTACAGCATTGGGTTACACTTCACGAAACAACCTGCAGTGACCATCAGTAGACTTACAGTTTCAAGCATAACAGGAACATGTTGTATGAATCCATAGCATCTTAGATACTATAATACTAGCACTAAGAACATAAGAAAAAAAAACAAAACCCAAACCAAACCAACCAAACAAACAAAAAACAAACACAAAACCCCCACACCTCTGTGCCTTTAGATTATTATTTTTCATGAAGTTAATGACTGAATCCTTGTCTAAGCTAACAAGTCAACTGAGACTAGTTGAGGCTCTTTTTGAAGTTCAGTGGCCTAACTAAAGTTGAATATGTTAGCTCATTTAACTTCCCTATTCGCCACCATTTAGAAGAATAAGCAAATGGTTCATGCATTTTATGAACAGAGGTAGACAGAGTATTGCAGTATAATGGCAAAATCTGTGACAAACTAATGAAGTTTAACGATTGCAAACAAAATATGTACTACTAGGGAATACATGTCAGTAACCTCAGAAAAAGAAACCACACTCTATACTACAGCAATTAATGAAGATTTAGAATTTAACTAATTTCAACAAGATTCAAGACACAAAATCTTGGTGAATTATGTGATTTCTTCAAAGCATCTTTTTCTTTGAACACCACAGCAATGTTAAGCCCTGTGGGTTTTTGGAAGCAGTTTTGAGGTTTCTCAGGCTTGTGACATAAATGGGGAAAACAGTCCTAATATGTACCTTTTATTATTAGCCTTATGGTTTACACAATACTGAGTGTACAGTACCTGCAAATTCTTTGATTTTCATGCATATTTAGTCCAGTGACTAGTTTTGGCTATGGAGACATCATCATGAGAATATTTTGACTCTTGGACAGAGATGAAAAACCCAAAGACTGAAGGTGTGACTTCAAACGGTACCACAAAATGTTACTCTAAGGCACCTCATACTTATCTTCCTGCATTCCTCATAGTTGGCCACTTGAAGAATTACTTTTCTAAATTCTCCTATTTTGCATTTCAGCTGTCTCACAAACACAGTCTTGTTGGCACCTCTCAATATATCAAGTCTGGTCTTATAAGAAGCACTTATATTTCCTCTTACACGCCATCTACTTTATATACTCTCTGATTTCTGATAATGTCATTGACCTTCCTGCCACCTGAGTGCAAGCAGCTTTGACATCCCAGACCCACTCCCCTCAGGCAGCCAGAACATGACCACCCAAGTGTTTAGTATGTATCTAAAATTCACATTTTTACTTTCAAAACTTTCTGTATAGAACTCTGACTCTCTTTTAACTTATCTCTGTAGAGTTCAAACTGCAGTTTCCACAGTGCTATTTTCCCAGTCCCAACTGTTTTAAGTTCAACTCCATTTGTGTTTACATCATCACTCCCCTTTTCCAGGCATATAACATTCAAAAGTCATTCTCTTGTTTCCAAGTCTTTCAGTAATTCGGCGTATTTGCTCTCTCCCATTGCACTCTCCATTGTGCCAATATATTTAATGATGTCCATTCTTTATTTACCCTCTTGGTCTAGAACTCTTGTGCCTTTTCCATGCAGAAATAACAGTTTCTTCTTTGCAACCACCTTCATGTTTCTACCACAGTGATAAAAAGTTAGCCATAAAAGATGAAACAACCAATTACAGCACAGCAAAAACAGTGTTTTAACTCTTTCCTGCCTTTTTTTTTCATTAGCTCTTCCCTTTTCCCTTTTTTTTGTAGATGATGAATAGAGAGTGAGGAAGAAATGCAGTGACAATCAGTTCACTTAAATGGATGGGAAGGTTCTTTTCTGCTAGTCACTCACATATTCTTATGCACTTCCTTCCTTGTCTTCCACCAACATGCTCACAGCTTATTTAGATAAGCCTATTATAAAACTATCTTAACCTTCTCAGATACTTAGAAAAGTAAGAGATTTTTATCCTAAAAAATACTTTAAGTGGGGGCAGACAAACCAGCTACAAGAAGTTAAATGAGGATGTAGTTTTATCTGTACACATACAGCATCAGAAACAAGTTTACATAGCCCTCATTTTGGCCTGTGATAGATTGCTCATGTGTCATGTAAAACAATATATGAAAAAGATTTGGACATTTCAGGAAGAACTGCATCCTTTTCTAACTTTTCAGAACATAAATTTTTGCCTGTAATTAAGTTATAGGTAAAAACACACATACTAAATGAATACCTGGATAGTTTGGATTATCTGCAAAAGAAAATAAATTTAAATATTTAAGCCTGATTTAATTAGTAGAATGAGGTCTCTAATCAGTATTACTCAAAGGGAAAAGTTCATGAAAGGAACCATATATGCAAGCCATTTGTGCTGCAGACACTTTTAGTAGGCATTCTCAACAACCGATGGGCCCAACAAGTAAGCAAGTATGGCAGGTCCACTCAAGTACGGTGAGTTTCTGTATTAATAGAGATATAACTTTATTTCACATTGCTAGTGAAGATTTTGCACTGCTAGTATCTCCCACATTTTTTAGTAGTTCTTTCACTCTTTAAAATTTTTATTGGGTCCTAAAACTAAAATGTTGTCCTCAACCACGGCTATACTAATAGTTGATGCAAGAAGTGGTGAACTGGGAAGTAATTGATGTCCCAGTAACTTTTTTAGCAAATTTCTTAAAAATACACCAAACAGATTCATCTATATTCCTAAAAATCTCAAATCATTTACAGGGAGAATTTGACTATTGATTTTTCATGAGTATTTGATGTCTAGAAGAAACTGCCTAGAATAAAAATTAAGCGTGAAGAGTCAGTGTACCCAGGATTATAAACCTATTTAAGTCACTTGATCACTATGACCTTGTCTGCAGTAAGAAAATTAATACTGTTAATTCAGTATCAATGCAAGCATTAGATTACAGACAAAGCCAAGGTGGTGTTGCCACTGACTGGGTAAGCTTCCTTGAGATAATTTAAACAAATCCAGCTCTTTCTGCTCTCATTGACTTGGCTCTTTATGTGAAGAATTTTACTGTAAAAGCTCCTAACTCCAGCACTGCAGCTGTCACAGCCTCTGTGTATAAGCAGTAATGAAATAGCCCAGGATCATCAGCACAACATTGCATGTACATGTTTGTTTTGCAAAGTAAGAAGTGAGGGGCATGGAACAGGTGTCACCTTCACTTAAAGGAACAAAATAGCTGAAAACAAAGCAATAGAAAGCAGTAATTTTTGCTGGTATAAGCCAACACTGAGGTACTGGTCTCCAGGGTAGAAAGTAAGCAGGGGAAGGATTGTGTTGTGAAGGTATGTTTTGGGGTCAGTGCTTCCTGCAGCTATTTATGACAGCACAGTATTTCTCTTGCTTGAGGCTGTATTTAAAGTCAATATCTAGGCTGTAGGCAGCAAGAATTGGCTCTCCCTACAAAAATGAACTTTTCTAACAGCATATCAGGTTTTTTTATTATTTTGTTTATAGATCCAAATGGGGCTGTGGACTGGGACCACTTTGGAGATCAAGTACCCAAAAGCAGGAGTCAGCAGCAGAGCAGCGAACAGACCCTGGCAATTCAGCCTCTCCCGTCCGCTCTGCTCCAGGCATTGGCAAGTGGCTCTCCTCCCCACTGCCTGGAAAGAGAGTAGAGAGGCAGAGTGGTAGAGATGTCAATCAGGATGTCTTAGCCTGCAAGTCAAAGAATTTAAGATGAAAGAACTCTGTAATGATTGCCTTTATTATTAATTAAAAGTAACATAGAAGATTGCTGCATAAGACCAAAGATGGAGATCAGCTGAACCCTGAGTATTCCCTTGGCACTGACAAAACAGATGCACAATAGAGCACAAGTCTGTATGATGGTGTTTGCAAATGACATAAAACATTCAGTTAATTAAGCTTTCTATTCTGATGTGAACAGAAGTCTAGTAATGTTGTTCTCCTTTTTGTTCTTTTACTATCTTAGGAATTAGGACTTGTAAATTTTACTGTCTTAGGAGTTATGACAATAACTTGATGACTTAACTCCACATTTTACTGAACTCCCCCACCACCACCAGCCCCAGCCAGCATTGCCACAGATATTCAAATTGATAGGTCTTCAAATGACATATAAGGGCTTTCTGTATAAGACATAGTGTTCAGGAAGGCCTCTGACCTATACAGGAATACTGAGAATTGCTTTACAAAGCACATGTGTGTGATTTGATAGTTTTATATGCCATGCTTAGGTACCTAAAAGGTAAATAGGTGCAATTTCGGTGTTTCTGGCATTTTCAAAGCTGCTGACAAAGCATAGCTTGGTACAGCTATTTCTCCCTATCAGTGTCCTCAAGTTACCGTAAATACTGCTTCTACCACGCACAGGAACCATAACCATAAATTATAACCTTGAGTCAAACCCCCTCTTCTCCTTGTCCCCAGATGAAACACCAGTTATTGGGACAAATGTCTGGCTTATGTAACTAAGTTTAAGACAGTGTTTCCACACCAAAATCTTCCTACAAATGGGCTTAATGAAATGAAGTTCTTAAGATTTACCTTGACAGGTCCAGTAATTATTAACCCAGTAATTATTTCAGTTATTTTCCATGATCTCCCAAAAATCTGACCAGCATGTTGATTTGCAGGCTCAGGGCCTGATTCACTTTTTGCTCAACTTCAGTGCAGCCTCTCTAATTATACAAAGGATCATTTCAGTCCAGGTTTACTCAGTAGTCTTAAAGCCACTTAGCTGAGGCATTAACTCTCTTGCTTTATCAGCAGCCATTTGATTGACTTTAGATGTTTCTACTCCCTTCTAGCAACCACCATACAAAGATTTTCTATCTTCCTCATATTGTATATACAGGTGCTGCAAGGATTTTTTAATTTTTTTGTCCTGCTGTGTCTTTGCTGTAACTAAACTTTATTCACAAGGTAGATTGCTTAAATGTGGAGTGCTGCTCATGTGTCTCCTCCTTCCTTCCCTCAAACTCTTCACTGCATATACAGCAGCCAAGCCTGAAATTTTCAGATAGAAACGTACACCACAGTCTCATCTCTGAACGAATGGTATATTGTAAGTGGAAACTGGAAATATTCGCCCAACCCATTCCAGGGGTTTTGCTCATGAGTTTTTACTAGAAAGATTGTTTCTCATTTATTTCTTCCTTTCGGACTTTGCCTGTTAGCAGTTCATTTGACTTCTCCATTGCTCATGTTAGCATTTTTGATCTTACAAACTTTCAATGTAGCAGTTTAGCCAACACCCCCACACCCCAAAATAAACTGCATACTTTCCAAATATTAATTTACTCACAAAAAAAAAATATCAAAAATTGAAAATGTTTATTTTTGGTGAAGCCATAGTGGCAATCAGCATCCTTAACAGACACCTCTATACTTCATATAACTGCATATGACTAAAAGGCTTACCCACACTTTACCCCATTTTAATGGTGACCTACACAGTAATACAACTGAGAAGACCACAGATTCCACTTTATCATGGAATCATAGAATGCCTTCAGCTGGAAGAGACTTTAAAGATCATCTAGTTCCAACCTCTGCCATTGTCAGGGGCACCTTTCACTGGACCAGGTTTCTCAGAGCTCCATCCAATCTGACCTTAACATTTCCAGGGATGAGACAGCCACAACTCCTCTGGACAGCCTGTTCCAGCGCCGCACCACCCCCACACTCAAGAATTTCTTCTAATATCTAATCTAAACCAACTCTCTTTCAGTTTGAATCCATTCCCCCTTGTCCTGTCACTACATGCCCTTGTAAATAGTCTCCCTCCATCTTTCTTGTAGGCTTCCCATAGGCACAGGAAGGCCGTAATTAGGTCACTCTGAAGCCTTCTCTTCTCCAGGCTGAACAATCCCAGTTCTCTCAGCCTTTGAACTGAGGGCCTTTTTCCTCTTCTATCCAGTTTTAGAAAAATAAACCAAGAGACCCTGTGGCACATGGGATGGTAACAACACAGAATTGAAATAAAAATGTCCAAGTTCTGAAACTGTGAACCATTACGCAACTGATATTTAGCCAAGATCAGGACAACGATGCATGCCAGATCTTTTACGTAAGCATGTAAACAACATGAAATGAAAAATTAATTTCTTTCAGGTATCTGCATATTAATTTTCAAGTTTTGTTGTATTTATTTTCAAGTTCTGTATGCATGTATATTCTCCTGAAGTTTGACAAGTCTGTACTAAGAAAAGCTTAGCAGGTTGAATTTAGAGGGGTTGGAGGGAAGAGAGGGGATGTTGGAAGGTAACTGTGGGAAAGCATGTTAAATTTCAACAGAAAACAAAGTTTTTAAGGTGATACTCAGCTGCACATACACCTCAAGGGGCCTAGGAATTGAAATTCTTCACGAAAAAAAGGAACTTTGACCCTTTGAATACACTGCTTGTCTTTGATACACAAGAAAAGAATATTTTATATTCTCATGCACTCCCCCACCCTTTTTTCTTTGTGCCAATGCAAATAAAAAACCAAGAAACAAAGAACAAAGTAAAAACACGACTTCAAACCAATTCAGAGAAACCTGGAAAGCTGTCAGAAATAAGAGTCTAGGGGCTTAAAGAAGCATGAAGGAGGGGGAGGAGAGGGGGAGGGGAAGGAGAGATACAAGAAACTAACTTGCTTTTAATTTCCGCACTGCAGTGACCTTGTGAATTTTACAAATTTTTTATGCACAGTCTCAGATAGACTTTTCGTCTCATGATTTCTTTTTCACCTGAGCACGGCTCAGTTTTAGAGGGGAGGAGAGACTTGGGGTTTGATAAATGGAGATCTGAATTTAGCTTGCCATACACCAAAACCAATTAAATCAGGTTGAGTAGCTCAAGAGACATTTTTAGTTTTCTGCTGAATAATCAGAAAATATTAATAGTGCTTTGAATGAAAAATATGAAAAAAGTGTGCTCAAGGGAAAGAGGAAATTTTGAATTGATGGAAATTTAAATATAATGAGTGGTTTCAAGTAACTAGGAAAAAAAAAAAGCACAATGGAGTATATCTGATACTGCTAGCCTATGTATAGGGGACCCATTTCCAAAATAATGCTTTATAAAAGAGAAAACAAATGCAGAATTTGACAGAATTAGAAGCTAGGATAAGAATGCATATCTTGAAGACAGATATCATGGGGATCCTAAACATTAATCACCTTTTCTTTAGCTCTATGTGTATCAAACAATGAGTCCTTACGTCCACCTGCTGAAGCCATATAAATAATTAATAATAATTATTAATATTAATTACTAATTGTTGGAGAAATAAATTATTTCATAAAGCAATTTGCTTCATTCAAGCCACATATACATAGAGAGCTTGGAGTAAAAGTTTGGCCTTTTAATAGCTTGCAGAAACAATAATTTCTGGCTATTCAAAGCACAGCAGTACAATATCTAGTGTGCTGCAAAAAAATGACAGTGAAACCAGCTCTCAAAGCAGAGTGTGAGAGAGTAAAGAAGGAAAAAGGTACTAGTAGGGATTACTACATCTAAGAAGTTTAATTACACAGTGAGAAGATAGAGAGATAAGAATAAAGTTTCAAAAAGCAGACAATGGAAAGAAAACATATAAACCTTCTATTTACTAATATTATGCAGGACAGTGAAATATTTTTAATCCTTCAGTGCAGAGCTGTTACTCACAACTGTGCATTTTATGACAAAAGACATGTTTCAGATGGTGCCATGTGCTGATTAACAAACAGATGGAAATCCACCAAAGCAACAATGCACTGCAGGAAACGATCCAGAAGCTTTCCTCTGGCTCTTCAGAGGAAAGCAGCATTAGGCATTTCTAGGACCACTTACACTTCATAACAAACACCATAAAAGGTTTTCAGCTGAGCTATGACTACTTCAGGACAGATCATAGCTCTAAGAAAAGAGAAGGTCTGGGGGGTTCATTAGGGCTTGGTTATGCTTGAAGTTACAAACTATTTTTCACCAACATAAAAAATAAATTATTGATACCTGCTGTTGTTGTAGCCATGATAACAGAAAGCTAACTAATCTTTCTCCTATTTTTCAAGTCCATTTTTCAGCCTGCACTGTTTTCCCCTGTACTTCATTTAAGAAGTACATCACTGCCCAGCAAAAGCTTGGTACCCCCATGTAAGCATCACTCATAAAGCACACCTTCACTGCAAGTAGGTATATCCAACCACTCCTGGCATTCCTCCAAAGCATATACACAGCTTATGGGTTTTGTGCATTTGAAGTAGCAAAGGGAGAGACTTCTTTTTAAGTAAACTTTGTATAGAGAGCTTGTTGTATGAAGTCTAAAACTTGCAGCAATGTTAAAAAAGCAGCAATTGCAAAATACACCCTCAAAAGGAGCTTGCAAAATAAATGCCAATAAAGACTATTTTGCATAAGGAAAAATAAAGTATTTAAATGTATATAGCGTATTTACTGAAAGTTTAATTTTTAAAGGAGTCCAAGTCGACTCATAGTTTAAGTCAATACCATTTTGCAGATTATTTGTTGGTCGTGCCAGTATATAGGCAGAAAATGTTTTGCAATAGGCTGTTAATTGTAACCTCAAATACTGCAACGTTCATTTACACTTAAAATATCTTCTTCAAAATATGTTTGAAGCACCTGAATAATGTCTTTCTTTTGTAACTTGACTGTCATTTTAAACTAACAGCAATCATTTATTTGTTCTGCTCCTTGATTTTTTTATGCGTATCTCACTGCCAGCCTCATTCATACAAAAGGTGGAACTAAGTATCTCCTGTTTTTGATGGATAGCAGAGCTGAAACAAGATGATGTCTAGAGGATGTAAATTTTAACAAGTTGTCCAGATGAAGACACAGGGAAAACCTGTATTCCTCTTATGAATGACATGATAAGTTCTTTAGCTCTGCCAAGCTGAATATTTTCTACTTAAGCACTAGCTCTCGTTCACTAAATGCCCTCCTATAAATTCAAGCATCTTCAGTAAAGAGATAATAAGGAAGCCTCTTTGAAATTAAGTGAAAAGATTCCATAAATTCTTGATGTGTCACAGAAAAACGTCTTCTAAACAATACTGAGGCCAAGAAGAAAAGGTTTTCCCTCTATAACACAGAATTTTAGAAGTCTATTCCTAACTACTTTAACTGTTCCATCAATACCTTGGCTGTAACTTTTTCAAACTCATCATTTTTTGAATTTTAAATCCATTCAAGGGAATTAGCTACTGACTGCAACAGCCTATTTCATGCTGCAGTCCTTCAGCAGAACCACAGCAAAAACATAATCTGACTGTGGGCTCACCACATAAGTGCAGCAGGAAAAACTTACAGCCTTCCTCCATGTATGTCATAGGACAAAATAAAAGGTGGCCTGAACAGTCTCTGAATTCAACGCGTTTTTATTCCAAATTCCTCTCTACTCACATGCTTCTGGGCCACTACCATAAAGGAGAGCACTCTTATCCTTCCTGGGGACACTTTGTGGAGAAAATAAGAAGCCCCAAAAGAGGAACAATTTTGTTTTCCTACCAAACTCCATAAATAAGACAGCATGTTTTTAAAAAAATCTCTCTCCTGATTTCAATAATATGCAGTCTTTCCTAGGTCATTCCAGCCTATTTCTGGATTTACAGGACTCCTAACATGACGCTGTTTCCACAGCCAAGAAAAGGACAAAAAAACTTCTTGTACGTTTCTTCTAAGGATCCCTTTCATTGTCTCCAGAAATAAAGTCAGAAAGTAAAGGAAATAAAAAAGTGTCAGAGGTCAAAATAATTCCTGTCAAGGCTTTCTGATATTTTTCATTCAACTGTGTCTCTCTGCCTGACTGACACAGCTTCTTTCCTCTTTCAACCTCTGCATGATGGGAGAGGACTTCTTAACATTCTCAGGAGCTGTTTAAAGTTCTGTTATGGATAACTGTTATAGCTAACTGACTGCGAGGTTCATTTCAAGAGCTGGGAGGATAATTATTCCTACTCCATTTATACTGGATTGTCATTTCAACTACTCTCCTAGGTGCTTTATGACTATCCAACTTTAAAGTAGCCAGTAAAGGGAGTCCTTTTTCAGATGACCAGTTTCCATCTAGAAACTGCAGTTATAATTGCACAGGACTGTAGCAGCACTTTTTCAACTAGAAAAATTCAAAACACAGGACTGGAAGGGATACTAAGTTTGTAGGTGACACAAAACTGGGAGGAGCTGTTGACTCCCTCGAAGGCAGGGAGGCCCTGCAGAGAGACCTCAACAGATTGGAGGACTGGGCAATCACCAACCATATGAAGTTCAACAAGGGAAAGTGCCAGATTCTGCACCTGGGATGGGGCAACCCTGAATGTACATACAGACTGGGGAATGAGATGATGGAAAACAGTGCCATGGAAAGGGACCTGGGGGTCCTGGTCGATGTCAAGTTGAATATGAGTCAGCAGTGCCCTGGCAGCCAGGAGGGTCAACCGCATCCTGAGGGGCATCAGGCAAAGCATTGCCGGACAGTTAAGGGAGGAGATTGTCCTGCTCTGTTCTGCACTGGGGTGGCCTTGCCTCAAATATTGTAGCAGTTTTGGGCACCACAATATAGGAAAGATATAAAGCCATTAGAAAGTGTCCAAATTAGGGCAAAGAGGGCCTTGAGGGGAAACCGTACAAGAAGCGGCTGAGGTCAGTTGTTCTGTTCAGCCTGGAGAAGAGGAGACTGAGGGGAGACCCCTCATCGTAGTCTACAACTTCCTCGTGAGGGAAAGAGGAGGTGCAGGCGTTGATCTCTTCTCTGTGGTGACCAGTGACAGGACCTGTGAGCGACCTGAAGATGTGTTGGGGAGGTTTAGGTTGGATATTGGAAAAAGATTCTTTACCCAGACGGTGGTTGAGTGCTGGAACAGGCTCCCCAGGGAAGTGGTCACAGCACCAAGTCTGGCAGAGTTCAAGAAGTGTTTCCACAATGCTCTTGGTCACATAGTGTGACTCTTGGGGATGGTCCTGTGCAGGGCTAAGGGTTGGATTCGATGATCCTTGTGAGTGCCTTCCAACTCAGCATGTTCTGTGATTCTCTAAACTACAAACTCATTTTTCCACACCCTTAATCACAACTGAAGTTTTGCAATACAATGATGTAAAGACTGAATTTCTCCAGTTCTTTATATACAAGTTACATAAAGGTTAATTTTTAAAAAAAAAAGAAATATGCAAGCAGAATATCAGGAAAATGCTATACAGAGCTCCAAGGTCCTTTAATCCAGATTCCTATAAAGGTTGCACAATACAATTTATTATTCAGAGGAAGAATAAAGAACAAATTTTGTTATCACTTGAGTGCCGTTAAAGGAAGTAACATCATGCTAAGTTTGCCATTAACAAAAATCATTATCTGATGTTTAAAAAGTGTCTCGTTATTTACCAGTTTACGGTATTTTTTCAATGCTTTATATATGTTTAAATTTTTAACTGTAAAATACTCTACTGTTTTCTTGCTTCCTACCTGCTTTGCCAAATATGTTTGCAAGAACTATGTATGTGCTTGGCAAGGACCAGGTTAAGCATTAGAATTTTCTGCTTACGTATAATAGAGATTGATTATTCCCAAATACACCTGACATTTTAAAATAAGTATATACTGCAAGCAGAAAAGAAACAAGAGGGAATACTCCAGTTCTCACTTTAAATCCAAGCTCAGGCATTCATTCAATATGTGACCTCAGGCAACAGACTTGACCTCCTTCTAGTTCAGTCAATTCGGCTGGCTAAGAGCAGGAAATCATTGAAAACCAGATGCTGCATCTAAAAGCAGATCTTCCCCAGGTAAATAAATTACAAGAGAGCCACAGGGATGGTGGAATATAGTGTTTCTTACTGTAAGAGTCAGGAAGGCATATAGATGGAAATTGGAAATAAGCCAGAGGTTTCTAGCCTCAAGCTTTACTTTGATATCTGAAAAATAGCATTTTTAGTCCTGCACAGATACTAAGATTTTTGTGCTATAACTAGACTGCAAGATTAGACTATCTTTATTCAAATGTACCCAGATCACGCAGTCAAAGCAGTTGTTTTTTTTAATTTTGTTCAAATTACTCTTCACAGACATCTAAAATATTAACACCAATGCCTGACCACATCTGCAATAATGTAAGACAATGCCCAAAATTCAGACTTCTATGGACTTTAGGAACTATTGTAAGTGGAGTCCATGGCAATTTTTGTATACTAGGAGAGTTTGGGCCTCTTTTTACTGCAAAGAGGAGAACGCTTGCAGTTTCCTAGCATTTCTCTTTCCCTCTATCCAGCTCACATCAAACCACTATTGACTATAGTTGTGGCTGACAGAGTTACGAGCACAAATTCCACATAGGTTTTGGAACAGAAGCAACATATCACACCCTATTCCACCAACATAAAACAGAAAGAGAAAAAGTTTAGAGTTGGTTCACTTTTCCTACATCTAGTAGAATGGCTGCTATTGCTCCTCCAGGTCTCTAAACCCTGTAGGGCAAACAACTAATGCACATACATAGTCAATTGTGATCTGACCACTGGAAAAACATAATCGAGAATATTCATGGAGATGCCACAATTTTTCAGCTTACTTAGATCACTAATAAACAGGTTGGAGGAAAGAAGAATCTGATTTGCTAACTGTGCCTTTGAAAAGGTATTAAAAAGTACAGGAGAGCTCCACAAAATATTCAGTAATTGATAGTAGAGAAGGTTCTATCTACAGTGATTGCAGCAGGACACAAAAACTACTTACCCTCTTGACAACTATTTACATCACATTTGTCAGAAAGAACAAACCACATTTGCCAAAAACTGAAAGAATTTATATGCACCAGCAGACTGAATATCAAGAACTTAAAAACTATTTTATAGTCTTAAAGTTTTACAGGAATGTAACTAGCACATTGTTAAATCTAAGCATTATACACAATCCTATACACATTTTAATGTGTTACTGGTTGCTTTCTCTGACATGAAACTGTCCTGAAATAAGCAATAAGTTAAAAGCACACAGGTATTAAATGTAGGCTTTTTTATGGATGATTTTGATATAAAGGTTCTTAAAGAACAGATTTCTTTATTCATAAGTAAAGTAATGGCCAGTCTTTGCGAGCGAAGATTTGGGAAAGGTCATTAACCTTTCGAGCCTGCGCAGTGGATTTTTTAGGTGAGACCCAGCGTGCGCTGAACTGAGCCCACCCTTTAATCCTGAGGTTCATCTGCCGGGGCCGAGCAAGCTTGGACAGTGGCAGTGAGGTCCCCAGGACGTAGGTTTGTTTAGAGTGACCTTCTCTTAGATGGATTGCCTTACAGGGCTGACGAGCTCCATCTGCCCGGGGGGCTGGGAATCGAACCCAGGTCGCAGCGGTGAGAGTCCTGCACCCTAACCACTAGACCACCAAAGGCCCCTCTTTATTTATGCTTGCCTAACAAAATATCAATTATTTGTAGCGGGCCATTTATCTAAGCTAGGTAGGAGAACAGACTTTGAAAGTAAATGAACAGCAGATGGAAAATAAATTCTTACAAATCAACCAAAAAACCCTAATTCTTTGTTTTTTGAAAAGAAGACCAAAACAAGTCAGTCTCAATAGTTGTAACTTTTGAGCTGTGAATTCAAAAGTTGATGTGTTTTCTGATTCTGATCCCTTCCACAATTCAGGAAAGATTCTGTGCTACACAAACCAGTGGCTGTACTCTTGCATAGCTACGACAACTACCAAGTAGGCATGTGATTTTTAACAGGAGTCATGAAATAGTTACACACTGCAGGGAATGAGCCTGAGTCAGGTTCTGTTACATCTGTTTTCTTCACATCCGTCTCTTGTCCAAAAACTATACAGTGGTATGAATTATTTTTGCCTTTATTATCAAATGTCTTGGTAATTACATTGTTTTTCAAATGCGAACATGTCTGTGCATGTCTGTGTGTGTACACATGTGTGCATACACACATATATTTTAAGTAAGAGAGCAAAAAATATTGCAGTAAAGGTAATACACTCAAACTGAGGGGATCTGGGTGAAATACTGATTCTGACACAAACTTAATAGGCCAACACCACATGAATTCTCAGGTTCAGACTAATACCTACAAATAAATTCTATCAAATACTGTTATAACTTTACCTGGAAATCTAAATTCTCTATCAGGTATTTTCTCTTCACAATTGCATGTATAATGGAGAAACACAGTAGGGTACTGACCTCATTTGAAACTGCTGATACAAGGGTTAAATAATTCTGATCAATGTTGACAGGTATAGAAAGGACTATCAACAATTTTCACGAAAAAAAAATCACCTCTCATTAAGCAGAAAAATATGGAGGAGAAAAAATGGACTTTGCTTCTTATTCTAAAGAGATACAAAATGATAGAACTTTTCCTGTAATCAAGATTGCAGATAATACAAACCATTACCTCTCCATATTAGATAATTTAGTAATGCTATTAACTGTTTAGTTTTCCCTTTAAATATCAGTCCTTGTAGAGAAGGTCAATATAAGCTTTTAACATAACACTAAAAGTAAATGACAAATTTAATTTAGGCTTGCTGCATCCCACTTCCTGGAAGCACTTATTTCCTTATCTCAATTAAGAAAGGCAGCACATCAGGGAAATAAGTGTTTTTTACTATACAACCTCTTGCAGCTAGGTCCAGAAAACAATTTAGGCACCATGAAGATGAATTTTTGCAACATTTCTATGGAAGCATTAAGCACCCTAAAACCTCACGTTAGGCATTCAGGCTTTCTATACATATACAGAAACAGGGATCCTAAAATAGTATCCCAATAACCAGTTAAAAAAGCATTAACTAAAAGAAAAAAAGTAATAATATCTTTATTCTCTTATTTATTCTGATTTGGTGCATTATTTCTTTCTTACCATCCAGTTCCTGCCTCAACTCAAAGAGCCCTAAACCTCTTGCTTCCATCTCCTATGCTGTCATTCATGGATTAAGCAAAGGGATATCATATGTCATTTTAGAAATAAGGGGAGCTCCTTCCTTTTCTATACTGAGATCAAAACTTTGTTTTGGTTAAAACCCATACAACCCTTCCCAAGCAGAGCACTCTGCTTGCTAAGTTGGGAGCTATTCTGGAACTATGAAAACTTACCAAATCTTTGATGTGAACAACCCTCCATAAGCTTTATATGACTGCAACATATGGGACTGGTATTGCTTTTGTCTCCTAAAATGTAAAATGAGTTAATGAACGATGGGGGTTAATTCATTCTTCATAAAATCCTTTTTCCTTTTTCTTAATTTTGCAGCTATATTGGTACAACTTACTCCTGTTCATGTATTTAATAAATCTAAAAGGACAATCACAAGATGAGCAATTAATGGTTATAATGAATCCAGAACAAGCAGCCACGACTTGATGAGGACTGTACGTAATATAAGCTTTGATTTGCATTAAAATTTTCCAGTCTTTTCGAGATATTCCAAGAAGATAAAAATCTGTGTTAGATGTGTGTTCTTGCCAATAAAAGATAAGTGAAATTATCGCTGAAGCTCCTATTCAGACTTAGTGCTGTCAGGATTAGTCAGTAACTAAATTTAGGGTTTTCAGGATTACACTTTTGGAGTTATCTATCTACACTTCACCATTTCTTCCTAAATTATCCCTCTTTTTTATTTTTCTTACACTCAGAAAAAAAATAGACACAATTCCCATTCTTTCTCTCTTTTCTGATTTCTTTGAATCAATCACGAGGGAACTTTGTTCAAAGGGAAGCCACTGACTGAAGTCTCTCCAGGGTTGTACTGTCAGACGCATTTGAAAAGATGTCAGTAAGAACTCCAATTTGTCACTGAAGAATAATGATTGCAGGTACTTTTAAGTCCTGCAAGGTCTTCGAAACAGCTTTGCAATTCAGTGAATGGGATAAGACGTGCTGCCTTTCAATTACCACAGAACAACTAGAAGAACTTCCATTGCAAGGCTAAGGTTCTAACTGCTTCTGCTGGATTCTCTAAGAAAAAGAGCCAAAATGGACATTCGGAAAGAGTCATGATAGCAGAGTCCTGTAGGCAAAGATACAGCTGTGATGTACAAGAAACAATCTGAGGGCTTTGTGGGAAGAATGCAACAGGCCAAAAATCAAAAATAGTATTTTTTTAATGCCAAATGGTTTGTGTTGAATTTAGGCCATATGCAGCTCATAAAAGTCTATATTCAAAACAGATTTTACAAAGGAAGGTTGAACAGAGGGAGAGAAAAATTAAAGTAAAAATGAGAAAAACAACAGAGGTCCTAAATGAATCATGGGTCGTTTCACATTTCTAAGGAAAAAAATCAAAGGCTAATTGAATAATAGTGATAACAAAACAATTATGGTGACTTAAGGATACTGCATTTTTTCAGAAAATTATGTTGTACCATATTCAAGGAATGGGTTGAGACAATAATTGACCACTAAAAGTAACCTCCAAATTGTTTCAATTTTTTTCCTAATGTCAACAAAACACTAAATGAACTATATGAAATGACATTTCTTTAACACCCAGTTAACAGCATGCATCAACAACCATAAATTTAGCACTATCTTTGTATCAGATAATTAGTGGCAACTGTAAGATCTGTAACAAGCTGTACATTAAGATTGGCTTAAAAATTATTTCTTATTAAGTAATGTGGGTCAATTCATACAGCAAGTCATTTTGCAAGATAAAAAATGAACTCACTAAATGTTTTTATTTAATATAACAAGCTGAAAGACTGACAGAACAAAGGACTCATCTACAAAAACATTTAACAATATTATCCAGAATATTCTGTGTTTCTGCAACATGTCAAATCCCAGTTCTGAAAAGAATCCAGATGTCACATTTGCATGCTCAAGCAAATTTTGAGACCTGTGGATGGAAGAGCTTGGAGATCATTCAAAATGTGTTTAGAATACTAAGAAAAGTCCATATTCCCAATATATGGAAAGTAGTACTTGTCCATGAAATCCATACAGGCACAAATACTAAAATTTGCTGAAAATCTGCTTCCCAAAAATTATACATCATGACATTCACTGGAGAGTAAACCCCTGGCCCATTTCAAGTTTATGTAAGATTTTTGCAATAAATATTCATAAAAAAGGCAAAGCGACAAGTCTTGGTAACTGACAGAAAAGAATGAATAGCCCTGTTTCATGCCTTATCAGGTTGGTTAATGACTGAACAGAGACACCACCTCACTTCTGAATCTCAGAAACAGAAACATTTATGCCCATGCTATCACACTCTGTGAGATTATTGCTGAAGCCTAACATGTTTGAAGACATGCTATATTGGATCTGGCTGAGCTGGAGTTCATTTCCCCATAGTAGCCCTCACAGTGCTGTCCTTTGCATTTGTAGCTAGAAGGGTGTTTATAATACACCGGTCTTTTAGCTACTGCTGAGCACAGCAGTAGGTAACATTCCTTCCTCAATCGAGGGCAAGATCCTGGGAGGGGACCCAAATAGGCCAGTTGACCCAAACTGACCAAAGGAATACTCCATACCATATGATGTAAGCTCAGATACAAAAGCTAAGGCAAGCAGCAGGAAGCCAGGCATTCCTTGTCTAATGGCTGCCTGCTGAGGAACCATTACGCGTCCTGAAGCCCTGCTTCTCGGGAGTGGCCGACCATCACTGCTCACGGGAAGCGGAGAACAAACCGTGTTATCTTTCACTTTGCTTCTGCGTGCACAAGATTTTGCTTTGCTTCTGCTTTAATAAACTGCCTTATTCCAACCCACAAGTTGTTTTCATCTTACTTTCTCCCCTGTCTGGCTGGGAGGGGAGCGATAGAGCAGCTGGTTGGGCACCTGGTGTCCAGCCAAGGTCTACTCACCACACATGCAAACATGAGACATGTATGAACTTTGAAAGAATGATTACTTTTTAATCTTCCTCTGAATTCCTTCCTCAATGAAGGTACTTTTTAAAATTCTTGGTGATGGGAATAGTACATCTTTCTTTCTCTGTATGACAGAGGAAGAAATACATGACATTCTTTTCAACAATACCAGCTGGGAAGAGATCTGACCACCATTTAATAACATCAATAACTATTTTAAACAATCAAATTAACTTTTCTGATCTACTACCTAATTTTCATAATCTAATTTTCATATTTTCATTTTTCATCCAGCTCTAATAATCATACTGCCTCAACTGGCTTTAAGGATTAGATCATCTTGTACATGGCTTTTATGGTTGAAATTTCCCACCTGGCCACCCTAAATCTTCGTATGTAAGAATAAAGTTATAAGACTAAAACACAATTTAGATCCTGACTGGACTCTTCTTGGACAAAACTTCAACTGTCTTCAAAATGTCATGGGTATCTACTGCCTGACATTCACAATCCTGTCAAATGCACCTGACTTGTTCTTTTTAAAGACATTAAACAGACCATTTATGACCACTGGATTTAGGTTGTTTTTTGGAATTTATGCTACAAGTCTTGCAGAAAGAGGCTGTAGCAGGTTGACCCTGGCTAGATGCCAGGTACCCACTAAAGCCACTCTCTCACTCTCCCTCTGCAACTGGACAGAGGAGAGAGAAAAAAACCAGCTAAGAATTCATGAGGTGTGATAACAACTGGGAGAGGTTACTTCCTGATTACCTTCATGGGCAAAACAGACTCAGGATGGGGATAGCACTTAAATTTATTACTAACGGGGTAAGAGTAAAAGAGTGAGAAATAAAACAGTCTTTAAAACACCCCCACCCCTCCTTCCATGTTCTCCCTCCACTCTTCCCTGGTTGGAATTTTCTTCTGTGCAACAATCTTCTGTTCTTAAATATGTTATCACAGAGGCGCTACCGTCCTGGAGCCAGCTGGCATTGGCTCCATGGGACAGGGGAAGCTTCTAGCAGCTTCTAACAGAAGCCAACCCTGTAGCACCCCACACTACCAAAGCCCAGCTGCAGAAACCCACTATAGAGGCCTGTGACAAAAAGAACCAACTATTTCCTATTCCCAATTTAAACTAGATCATGCAGGCAACAAAAACAACAGATTAAATCATCCTGAAGCACCAGGGCTTTCATCCATCACAGAACAAACTCAGTTATAACAAAAACCAGAAACTTGACTCCCAGTGTTTCTGTTAATGCTTTCTAATCTACTTATTTATTTTAAGGTTTCATCAGTTATAAAATTCAACTCAAATGTCCTGTTAATATCCTAGGAACAATTACAGAAATGCCAAGCTTGGAAGATCAAGCAGCTGGAAATCATCTACTCATTACTTTAACACCACCTTCTCAAACCAAGGTCAGCCACAATGGGCTACTCAGCACTGCGTACAGTCATGTTTTGAATATCTCCAAGGATGGAGATTACACCAGCTGGCAACTTGCTCCAGTGTTTGATCACCTTGATGGTAAAAAAAAAAAAATGTTCTTAGGAAACCAGTATTTGAGTTAGTGCCTATTGTCTTTTTTTCTGTCACTGGACAAAACTAAGAGAAGCCTGGATACACTTTTTTTACTTATTCCCATCAGGTATTTATAGACTTTGATAATATTCCCCCCTGAGCCATCCTCATTCCAAGGATTAAGACTGAGCAGCCTGTGTTTCTCTGGATCCTCCTTTCCCATGGTACGCAGGAATGAAACAAATACTTTACAAATAAAGTCCATATTGTAATTAGGAATCTTATTTTTCTGAAATGTACAACTACAAAAATGAGCAGATTGCTAGAAAAACTCATGCAGTTCAAGTTAATTTATTGATAATCGACTGCAAGCTCAACAGATTATGAAACTGAGACTGCAGTGGTGTATTGATCAAAAGAGTCCAAAACTTGACAATGAAGTGCTGCTTAAACTCTGGCAAAGTTCAGGTCAATATCAAAAGTAGGGCCTGCTTCTGTTATAGAAGACACTTTCTCTGGCAGAACCAAAGCGTAACAAAGAATGTATCCATTTCAAAATTTTCCTGCAACATAAATATAAAACACTGAGTAGTGAAAATCCTTATACCTCAGTCTTTGGCTAGTCCAGCAAAATAAACAGCAATTTCACAAACAGCATGTTGTCCTTGTAGTTTGGGAAAACAGTAACGGTCACAGGTAAAAGACAATAAAGTACAGATTAAGTCAATTTATTATTTTCCACTGGCATCCAAAATACATGTTAGATCAACAGGAGACATATAAGAATTAATGTATGCATGTGTGTGCATATACATATTCAGTCTAGGCCAACAAACAGAAATTACTCTGACAGCTTGTAATGTAGTTCCTAAAAAGGTACAGAACTGACTCAAACCTGCCTGAACCAGGATGCACATTGGATGCCTGACCTCTGCACAGGAAAGTTGTCTTCCTAGGCAATAGAGCATAATCCTTCTGAAGGTTTATTTTAATCCTATCAGGGACTGGTCAGAACTGAAGAGGTTCAAGAACACCAGAACGCTATTTTTGTATTCTTCTTTCCTCTCAAAACTATAGCAATAAAGCTAACTCAATGCAGTATTTCAAAAATTAGATAATCTTTACTTCTGCAGATTGATTTGGCAAAGATTGTCACCATAAAGCACACAGCACACAACCATGAGAGTGCTTAACACACTGCAGGAGAATATTGACTACTACTGGAAATCAGTTTTATTTAATGTCTTAGAGAATCCATTTATTAAGAAGCAGTCCAAGTTTATATTTTATGCTCATTCTAGCTATGACTCCAGGTAAAGCCAGCATCCTTATTTCCAATGAGCATGCTGAAGTCAAAGGCATAAGAGCAATCCTTCTCATTTACTATGTATTAGTGCTAATACATTTTTCAACATTAATCCTTTGAGCAAATGACACATTGATAGTCTGGAACACTAATGGGATACATTAATTGCAAGTAGTATAAGAAAAGAGGATTACTAAAATGCATGCTGGAAACAGAAAATGAGATTAAAAATGGCATTTTGGTTAAAGTTCTTCAGGCTATTAAAAAATACAAGATGATTAGTCAAGGAGAAACTAGAAAGCCCCTAAATGAAAAATGCTGAGGGTCAAGGAGAATCTGGGAGAAGGGATTTATGACTAAAAGTGGAAGAGAATAAAGCCAGAAACTAAATCAGAATTTAAGGGGGGGAAGAATAGTATTTCTAATACCACAAAGCTTTATTTTTCAGAGGAGAGGAGAACAAAGCTAATGCCCAGATCCTGCATATATTTAAGTACATGAATGATTGTGCTAACTTTAGTAATCATGTGGTTATAACTAAATACTTAATTGCTTAAAAATATAGCCAAGCAGACCAGTTGTGAAGGAGACAGCAATATCTTCCATCAGACAATGAGAAAAAGACTGACTTGTCTTTGCACTATGGGAATATTACTGCAGTCTGTGTGTGCACTAGCAAAGGAGCCAAGTCAGACTGGTGAGGTAACTTTTACAGTGTGATCAGTACCAGAATAATGTACCTTACAGTACCCTTTCATAAGAAAGGGTTCATAGATGATCCACAAGGAACAACTCCAGTACCAGAAAACAGACATTACAGAACATTAGGAACAGACATTAGGAGTACAAATCCAAAAACTACTTAAGAAAAAACTACATAAAAAGTAGAAGGAAACTTTGACAATGAACTTTACAACACAATCGGAAAAAAACCCCTGCAATCCAGATACATAAGATCAAAGACTTTTAGGATGGTTTCCTAAACAAATGGTTGATTTTCTGTCATTGGCTATTCTAAAGTTAATATTGGACATTTTTTAAGTATTATTACCTAGGACACACCAGAGGGAATGCAACCCCTGTGTATCCTGTTATGAAGTCAGACTAATCATCATTTTTCTACGGTCCATTCAGGAAAAAATGACACTGGGTACATCAAAACCCAAGGCGAGAAAGGAGAAATACACGACTCATTTTATTTTTAGTAGTTACAGACCATGAACTGCCCCAAGAACTTCTCTTAGCTGGTAGTCCCTTGGTACTGCAGTTATAGTTGACAACACATCCTCTCTCCCTGAAAAAAAAGGAGCCTTGGATGTTTTTGTATCATAGTTGATGTAAGAAAACATACTATTCATTGAATTACAACTGGAAGAACAGGAAAGATAAAACAGAGCACAGCAGGTATTTGGTCTCACTGATCTTCCACTCCTAACTACATCCTGCACTGAGAAACAGCAAAGGTAGAAAGTGCATGGAGACAAGGACACACACACATGACTATGATAACATGCAGTCTGGTATCATGGTATTGAAAATTCATGCAAGAATTTGCTGATAAAATTGTTTATAGGTGTGTATATGTACACAACATACAGTAACCTCAGAAAAGTCATTAAGACACTACCCAGTTGCTTTTGCCTTTTAGCAGCCTTAAGAACCAGGAAAGACAGCAGTGCTGAGAGAAATGTTTCCAATGCATAGACCAAAAGGATTGAACTTAGAGCCTTCAGCACAGTTTTCTCTCAAAAATCATGTCCAAAACATAATTCTGCATGCCATAGTTGCACTCCAGCTCACATTCTTTAGCTTCAAATGTACTCGTGTCAGAGGGACATTATATTTCTAATGAAAATTTCCATCCATTCACAGTGTAATTTAGCTGCATATTTAGATATGTGGAATTCAGCTTTCAGGCATTCTGAGCTGAAGTTTCACACCTATGTTCTTCCTGATAGAACAAAAGAAAAATAATCAAAAATAACTTCCATTGGAAAGAGCAAAAGGAGCTGTCATCTCTCATCTCTTGCCAGTAGCAGACTTAAGAATAGCTACTTTCATTTTCTCGAAGTACCTAGATGTACACTGTAGCCTACAAAGTAACACCTAGACTGTCCAGCAAGTTTACAATAGGACTGATTATCTATCTGAACAACAGATATGCTTGCTCATTCTTACTTGTTAAGCCAGGCTTTCTTACTTATTAATCCATGGCTGTCAGAGGAAAGTTATGACAGGGAAAGTCCTGCATGCAATGACAAGTAGAATTAACACAACAACAGCAAATATATGTAATCAGTGCAGTTTAGAGTTACTGAGCTAAAAATTCAAATAAATAACCCATGTTTTCACACCTCTAAAACATCACTCAGAAACCAGTTAAAATTTCATTTTAAAATCAGACGGAAGAATTTCCACACTTGAAGAAGATTGCTTACTGCAGAGTTTCCACTGGACTTCTGGCAACATCTACCACCAAACTACAAAGATAATTTTGGAAATGGAAGATTTTTTTGCAGGGTTTTAATTAACTTCTTCATCTACTCCAAGCAAAATTCTTCTTTCAAATCTCCATGGCTATCAGCCTATATTTCCATCTCTGTAGAAGTAGAATGGAGCTAAATTATTTAGGAAGAAGTTTTGCATTAGTTATATTGGAACAATTCTAGGAAGGATTTTATTACGTTGTATTGAGGAACTTAGATGACCCTGTTTAAAAAGGAATTTCAATTTATTTCTATTGCAGAAAGTATAGAAGCTGGGCAGGAGGAGATAAAACATGTTGAGTTGCTTTGGGGTTTCTTTAATACTTTGATCGTAATAACTGAAACAGAAGGTAGGCAATATGGGAATTTCCCCATGGAAAGCAGTGAAGCACTCTGCTTTGCACCATCTGAGAGTCTGACTTCTCTACTGGAGCTTGTATAAGATAGACCAACTGTGTGTGCCCTGCAAGGAAGCCAAACACTTCTCAGCAATTAAATTGTATTTTAAAACAGTCAATTGAATTGAGAGTTTGCTACTACCATCAAAAAAAAGAAAAAAGTCTGTGAGGCATGTGGTTTGCTTTGTTGCTTAGTTTTCTGAACAGACACAGTGAAAGACAAGCAAGAAAAGGAAGTTATGAAGTTTGCAGGGGAATCCTCTAAGCTACCCCAGACATGACTGTAAGTGAACTGCAAACATTGTTTCAGAAAACCTGCTCCAGATTGTACAATTTAAGCAATGTGATATGTGAAGCAACAGGGATGAGCAATCACTTTGGAGTTTTTTTTATCGCCTTTATGGGTTCCAGTAATGTCGTGCATTCCAGGTAAGGAGAAGTCTACAAATCCTGGTTGCTTTATCCTACTACAAGGAAACTGTTGATCAAAGTTTACCTGTGGACCTATCAGTGCAACTAAAAGCAGTATCTGTATATCTTTTCTGTCATAAGGTTTCCTGATGAATTATGGACATTTCTCACATAGCAAATCTTTGACGTATTCTGCTACACATATCCATACTTTCTCCATCACTAATTTACTTTTTTTTTAAGGAAGAAAAATAACCCTCACTGTTTCCTTGTTCTATCTGATGAATCATCTAGAGAACTCACTGAAGAACATACAAAAACATGAAATAGAGAAAAATTTTTGTCAGGAAATTAAAGCTTGTGTAGGAAGCAGAGTATTTTAAAGGAGTGAATTGCTTTTATTTACAGAGAAAATATAAGCAACTATATGGAATCTGAAGTCAGTTATCCATCTTCATTTTTTTTAAGGCAGAACAAAAATTCCAAGTTCAGGCATTGTGTCTGCTATTTTAACCACAGGATACAGCTATTTACAGAAAACTGAAATATTATAATATAGATTTGTGCAGTAACAAGGGTTTATAAAGCAAATGTTATGAGTACCACACACTAATTTAATTACCAGATATATTTGAAACCCCAAGCTAGGAAGCCAGAATTAGTATACACAGCATCCTCAGTCCTCAATCCTATAGACTTCCACTCAGTTTGACACCTGCATTACACAGATTAATTTGCAGCACGAGCAGCTGATTGCATAACATGCTGCTAAAAGCTATGCTATTGAGAAAGCCTAATGGAATCAAAGGCATTGTAAGCTCACCAGCTGGTCTGACAATTTTGGTAGCAACCTTAAAAATAAAATACTTTCAATTATATTTAAAATTTGATATTTCTCTATAAAATATAACTGTTCAACTAAAAAAAAAAAAGGTAATTCAGATTTACTGAGAGTAAACAGAAAAGTAAACACTACAAAGAGAAAGTACAGAACACGGCTTGGCCTTTCTTGCTCTCTCAGTGCAGGCTTTTATCCCTGTTAGAAAAAAGGATGTAGGCTTTTTAACTGAAAGTGGACTTTTTTTCCCCAGAAAGATAAAATTAATATTTCAATCAAGAAATTAGAAAACTCCAAGAAACTGAAATGCTCTCACTTCTGCTGAAATGCTCATGTCTAAGACGCACAGTGAAAGAAGATCAAACTCAGGCTAGTAAAATATTAGCCAGAAATTAATTTTTTCTATTCATTTTAGACCTAAACTCTGGTGCACTGATATTCTCTGTGGTTTCTCTGAAAGATTCAGAATGAAGAGACTCATTGTGAAAAACATGTTATCTGGTTTTAAAGGATGTCGTAGTTACAGAGAAAGCTGTGTATTTGCACTCCCATCTGTGACAAGCCTGGGATTCTGTGCTATATTTTTTAAAGAACTATATAGTGCTTCTCCTGGCAGAGGATCCATGGAATTACAATTATCTGTTTTATTAAATTCCACATGCAAGGCAATTCCAACCAGTGTTCACAGAATCACAGATGCACATTCAGGTAAGAATTACAATGCAAGTGACACAGTAACTCAAGCCTCTCCAAAAACAAGTGAGTTTATTTCCCCATTAAGTAAAAGTTATCAGGATTCCTTGCGAAGTTTTCACACACTTTCTGTCCCCATGAACTCTAGTAACTTCCATCATTTTAAAGGAAAGGAAGCATAACTTGATACCCATGTAATTATTCTCTCTCCCTCAGGTGGTCTTCACTTGCTTGCCTGCCTGCCTGTGCTCACTGAGACACTTTTATGTGAAGATAAGGATCCTCTTTGATCTCCAGCTACCTCCTTAGGGTAAGACATTCTTTTCTCTATGGATCCACCCCAGTAATTTTGTTCCCATTGATGGTACAACTAAAGTCTCTTCAAGTAACTTTATCTTTGTTATTTTTTTTCTTACTCAAAATTTGCATTGGGCTATATTTTATTTTATTATTACAAGGTTACAGAAAATAAATCCATATCAAAGTGTAAGGATGGAAAGTGACATATTTGTGTACAGAAATATTATTTCAGACACTGGTATCTTAACAGTGCAAATCTTCATAGAGGCAAAAGAGATAGCATAAACAGTGCAATACTGTGTGTTTGTTTTGGTTTTCAGACACATGCATGCTTAAAGTGTCTTACTGGGTTTCCTAAAAGAAGCAATATTCAACTTTAGTATTTAATTCTCCAGATTAATAAAACTTTCCCAAGTGTTTCAGCGGGAGGGATGAGGAATAACATCTAGGAAAACTTTTTCACCATGAGTCCTTCACTTCCAATTCTAATCCGAAAAGAAATGCCATTTAGCACACACCTCATTATTTTCAAGTCATTCAATGCATTTCAAATTATTTCCTTCACTCTAACTCTCTACTCATAATAACTGGTGTTCTGTCACAGACTGAAAGCATAACACTAAATAAAGATAAAAGCAGCCTGACAGTTGCACAAAGACCTAATTAGGAACCTCTGCATTTACTTTAAATCACATAATTGATGCAGAAATGTATGAATCAGATAGTATCTCCGCAATATCCTCACAATGCTTTCAAAGTCAATTACTGTCACATTTATTTCAGATCATTCAAGAGGTGTCATTTTCCCCACTCTCTTCTTTAAAAAAATCTATTTTCAGGGCCACAGTTCAGTCTAATAATTCATTAGCAGATCCTTGCAACAGATTCCTGGTGAGGCTTTCACAACTGTTTGGAGTTTTTTTAATTTTTGTAAATAATTGCTGTTTCTATCAAATTCAAACCCCACACTCTTACTTTGAATCATTTCCAAATCATTAGCCATATCAAGAACTTGACAACTGTATACCTGCTTATTTTAAAATCCCATGCTTATTTTAGCCTTTTTATAATATCTTCTCTACAGTTCTCTAAACAGCCACTCGCACTGGTACTACCTTTAAAAACCTGGTCAGTGACATCACTTTTGCTGTTATGTTTTGATATGAACACAGTGGGACTAAGTTGGGTTTTGTTTTCTGCTGTGTTCTTGAAAAACTCAAAGGAACTCCATGGAGCCAGAAATTACTTAGATTATGTTGGTAAGAAAGAGGATTCATGTATGGCCCTAAAAAAATATTCAGTAGGACCAGAGAAAAGTTCCTGTAAACAAAGGACAACCTCCAAACAGTGGCTTGGTATATTGTAAAAAGCCTACTTGGCTGTATAAAAAGAAAACACCAGACAATGTATTTAAATGTATTTAAAAGGCGATCTAACCTTATTAGGCTCAAAGAACTTTATTCTTTTCATAAATAGTCATATTTTCTAATTCTAAAGACTTTTCTTTTCCCTGTTGCTGTACAAAACTCTCAAAAGAAAAGCTCACAGTTTTCAATCAAAATGATGAAATCACCAAAGTGAGCTACCACACCATCTTATCCCACCCTGTCCTGCTCTGTCTTTTCCCATCCAGTATAACTCAACTCTATCCCACTTTGTTTCACATCAGTATCTCTCTGGTTTTGTCACCTCTAGAATTGCAGGACAGCCATAGTATAAGAAGTACCATTGACTACATCATATATGACATCAATTAAAGTAAAAAGAGAAAAACATATAATACTTTCCTTCTGGATACTCACTCCTCCTCCTATAGTCCCATGAATTTTTGGGTTGGGAGAGAGAAAAGGTCAGTCGACAGGGAGACTCTTTAGGATAACAGATTCATCTTTTAGATCACTAAATCTTAAATAGTTTTAGAAAGCACTTGTAACTGCTAATGATAAAAGGTTTTGACATGATTAACCCACTGTTCCCATAGGACAAAAACCATTTTGAATAGCACATCAAGATCGTCTACTACCTGAACCTACTTCAGATAATAGGATATTATGACTTTAAAGGGAGATATTGCCAAGGAACACAGGAATATGGCAAGACTTAATTACATCCTTACAATATTTTAAATGCATTAAATGGGCTATATAGGCTGGATCCAAAGATGACAGTACTCTATGAAAATACTCCTATTTACACAAAAGGTTCTCTGAAGCAATTATTCAGTTACTTGAAATTCTTTTGCTATTTGCAAAGCCATTCAGCACATCTGTCACTTGCAAACTGTCAGCTCACTGTGCAAGGAGCAGAAGTTCGGAATTAAAATATTTTTATAAAATTACATAGTCACACAGGAAACAAACATGACTTCTGCTACGAAAGACAACCAGTAAAAGAGTTTTGATAACTTTGTAAGCCATTTGGCATGAATGTACCACAGAAGTGTGGCAGCAGGAGAAATAGAACTTATAGATTAATTAAAAAACAACAATATTATAAACCCAAGAGAAAGCAAGGAGGCATACATTCATTAGCCGAGGTCAAAACTATAAAGTAAGAAATCTGCAAGTATGGGCATTCAGATGTTCTTTCTAATTTTTGAAAGAAAAACAACCCAAGAATCAGAATACTGCGTTTTTAAATATATGACTGCGCCACCAGACACTTTCAGCTAAATAACTTGACAAGAACACTGTACTAAATTTTCAAGATAAAATTGTCAAAAGTATCCTTCCCTACTCTTTAACTGCGTGTTGACCAAATTCCTTACTGATCTTAATGGAATAGATACACATCAATACTACATTCTGTAGAACTATTACGCTAAGTAAAGTGCTGAATAATCTGTCAGGGTAAAGAAACAACTCAACAAATATTTCTAAGTTTGAGTGCTGCACTGATATTTAGAATAAGATGTTAGAAAAAAATTATTAGGAAAAACCCTGAACTATATTCACAGTAGCACAGAGAGTACATTCACAGCAGCATGAATCAAGTAATAAGAGTTATTAGCACACATTGTTGCCAGTTACTTCAGATAGAATATGTCTTTAAGATGCTGCATCGAATATATGACCTAGTAAGGAGACCAAAACACCTCCTATTGTCAGAAGGCTTACACTTTTCCTTTCAAGGAAAGATCTTTGAAAGAGTATAATGAAAAAAAACAATAATTTGCACACAACTCACCACATGAGTTCTTTTCAACAGTTAAAACACATTCTAAAAAGCATCTTGATGTACTGGGCATAGAAATCTAGACCTGTATAGCAATTGCAGCTTTAATAACTTCAAACTTTAGGCAAATGAGGTTCCAAAATCTCACTAGGAATATTTGAAACACTGTATAATAAGAAGTTTCTAGAAAATTTAATTTCAAATTTATTTAGTTTTCCCTTAGTGATTGCTTAGACATTTATCTGAAAAAAATGCTCTGATTAATGCATAAGAACTATCAAGAACATAGGAAAAAAAGTGTAGAATTAAACTCAATATTTTTTCAGCTATCAAGTAATCCCACTGATTTCAGTATGACTATTCATCTGCTTAGATTTAAGCAGATGTCTTGTTCCTTACAGAAGCAAGATATTAGTCACTGTCTCTTTTCTCACAAAAATGGAGGAAACAGATAATGTGCTGTGGTACATAGTAAAAAACAGGAGCAGATATCATCTCTGACATGGCTTGACTTTGTTTTTAAGTGGAATACATTTTAGTTTGACTGCATGCTTCAAATGCTTTGCCTCAATCAAAGTACAAATTTCAGGCCGTTAAGAAAAGTATTTTAATATCATGCTTTTAGAACACTAACAGTAATTTTCAAAAAAAAGACTGCAAGTTGCAATTGTAGTAATACATGTTGTCCTGCTACCGGTTACTCCCAATTAGAAGCTCACACTACAGAGCAAATTGCTAGATTGTTGAAATCTCTTCTGTGTGCTTTCATTAAATAACTGAAATGTTTTCCAGTGCTCTTTTAACCAAACCTCTCAAAGTTTTCTCACATCCGTATATACAGAGTAAACTTCCACAATGACAAGATCACAAAAAATAACGAAGTATTAAGGACACGGAGTTAAAGGCTTGAATTGATTTCACATCTTTTTAGCAACTATTTTAAAAGCATGCCTGATTATTCTCAATAATACAACTAATGATATAGAGAATTTTGTTTCTTCTTTAAAAATATAAAGTACCCTAAATCATATCACACTCAAATAAGATGAGTCTTTTGTAGAAGTTATACAAAATGCACAAAAGAGGACCAGTTTTATATCAGCATTTACCAAGTTGGATAGCTGAATGTTAGGCAAATGAATCTTTGTCCAAGATAACAGAAATATGGTCTTATAGTTCCTAGCATCTAACAGAAAGTTTCTCAACAAAAGCTTTTTTAATGCAGGTCCATTTTCTGCTGTCCAAGAGAAGGCTGTACAATGGTTATCACTTGACATAGAATTATGTGGAGAAAAAGATCTGTTACTGAGGGTATATGGTGTATTTAGCATTTGCTGACAAGGAGACAAAAGCTAGTAATTGCATGCTGAAATTTACTGAGATAAACTGCAAAGAAAAAAAAGTGTGAACTTTTCAAAGGAAAGGTGAAAAATTATTAAAGACTGAAACAGCTTACCTCAGATGGTGGTTTTCCTATTTTTAAAGAACAATTTAATTTTTTTTCCACCTAGAGCTATGATTGGATCCAGCTTTCCTTGGGTAGCCTTTGGCCTGCTTCTTCGGCAAGGAATCTCAGATCCAATCTCTGCCACAATACTATTGTGTCCGCTTGGATAACAGACTGTTAATTTTATCCCAAATGGTCATGACCTTCTAGGTTGTTAAGAAAATTATGTTATAAATTCTCTACCAAAGACTGAGGTTATTTTCTGACCTCTCTCTTCCCCAATAAATAACTTCTACTGAAGGATTGCTGTGAGGATAACCTTTTCCCCACAACCATAAGCAACTGACAACAGCTTGAACAAGGATACTGAAGCAATTGGCTGTCTGAAATAGTCTACAGAGCTTTACTTCCTGCCTGAATGGTGCTCCTTCCTGCTCGTATATTAATATGCAAGTGAGAGGGACGTCATCTCTCTTCTACTATAGCCATTCGTGTAGCAGTATATAGAAAAGAGGTACTTTGGGCATTCCTTGGGCTCCTTCAAATTCCAAGTCTCAATAATATTAGCATCACTAGCAATGTCCCATCATCTTATTACGGATTGCCACTACTACTAGATCCAACTAGTAGAGTTTTCTCTAGCCTACCAGAGCCAGGACTGGCATGAAGTGAACAGTTCTTGTGTGTTAGCTTTAGGCAAATATAAGACTACTCCTCCAACCAAACCAAGGTAAAGACATCTACATTTCTAAAGCTATGCAGAGAGTCAATTCCAGCACCCAACTGGGCCTGATGAGTACACAGTACTCAGTAACTGTACTGAGTACTCAGTACTCCACTAATGGGTGGAGTAACTCCACTAATGGGTACTCAGTAACTCCACTAATCAAGTCACATCAAACATTTTCATTCTTGGTAAATTAAGCACTTTCATTTTTGATGCTCAATCTTGAAATATTCCCCCCCTTTCCTCATTGTCCTCCCAGATCTACTGACAATTATTTGGTTTGTTTTGAAAATTATTCCTACAACCACTTAGTGTCAGACAAGTTTCTTTTTGATAGCCCTACATCAGAGTAGAGCAACATTTCAAACCCAATGTCAAAGCATATATCAAGACATAGGCCTTTTGCCCTGCTTGGCTGCCATGGGAACAAAATTCTTTTAAAGGTAGATTTGAGTCAATGATTTTGTCACATGAGAACACACACTCTCAGCTGAAAAGAGCCATGCTGATTTATATCACTAAGGAAGCTGACTCTTACTGTGAAACTATAAATAATTTCTTTATTAAAACTTTGTCATCATTAGCAGTAATTTGATTTTTTTATTGTCAGCCTCACAATAAGAAAATATGACTGCTATAAGAGGAATCCCATTTGCAGCAGATGTTGTAGAGAAGTCAGTTCACATGCAACACTACAACCATGCAAATCATTCTCTGTTCCTAGAGACATGCACTAAGGTTGCAATGAAAATGAAAGCGCTAAGATCAGGAAAGTGAGAGCATGCTATTGCCCTTAGCAAAGAATGCTGACAAATTACCAATTATCTTCTGCCGGCAGGTCTCACCATTTCATAGGAAACAGGCCAAGGCAGAAAGATTTAATCACCATTCCTGACTATTCAGATTTGTCCTGTTCTTCCTGTGTAAGTTGCTACTACACCAGCACTTCTAAAGAGCCATTATACTAGCAGACCTGAAAGAATACTCTCAGTATTATTTCGGTCTCCCATAGCAAAACAGCAGGTGTTGAATGGACACAACAGGCTGACATGGTATTTTAGAAATATCTTAATTCTGTTAAAGACAGATAGAATATATTGGGCTTGTGTGGGCAGGTTTTGGTATCTGGGGAACTACAGGGGAAAATTCTGTGAGAAGCTGCCAGAAGCTTCCCCCATGTCCAGTAGAGCCAATGCTAGCTGGCTTAAAGACAGACCCACCGCTGGCCAAAGCCAAGCTAATCAGGAATTATAGTAATGCCTCTGTGATAACATATTTAAGAAGGAAAAAAAGTTACTCAGCAGATGAAAATTGCAGCCAGAGAAGTGGAGTGAGAACATGTGAACAACTGTGCAGACATCAAGGTCAATGAAGAAGGAGGGGGAGGAGGTGCTCCAGGCACCAGAGCTGAGGTTCCCCTTCAGTTCGTGCTGAAGACCATGGTGAGGCTACTGTGTCCCTGCAGCCCATGGAGGATCACAGGGGAGCTGAGATACACCTGCAGTCCCTGGAGGAGACCCACACCAGAGCAGGTTGATGCCTGAAAGAGGCTGTGACCCCATGGGAGGCCCATGCTGGAGCAGGATCCTGGCAGGGATGTGCTGACCCATGGAAAGAGGAGCTGACGCTGAAGCGGGTTTCCTGGTAGGATTTGTGGCCCTGTGGGCAATGCTGCTGGAGCAGCTTGTACCTGAAGGACTACACTCCCTGGAAGAGTGACCCACGTTACAGCAGTTCATAGAGAATTGTTGCCTGTGGGATGGACTCATGCTGGAGAAGTTTGTGGAGAACTGTCTCCCATGGGAGGGACCCCATGTTGGTGCAGGGGAAGGACTCCCCTCCCTGACAAGTGGCAGAAACAACCTGTGATGAACCAACCATAAACCCCATTTCCTATTTCTCTGCACTGCTTGGGGGGAGGAGACAGAATCTGGGAAGGGAGGGGTGGGGGAAGGTGTTTTAAAATTTATTTTACTTCTCATTATCCTGCTCTGATTTTATTATGAATAGATTCAATTAATATCCCCACTTTGAGTCTGTTTTGCCTGATTACTCACTGAGTAATCAGTGAGTGATCTCTCCCGTCCTTTATCTCAACTTATGAGCCTTATGTTATATTTTCTCTCCTCTGCCCAGTTGCAGAGGGGAATGATGGAGCGGCTTTGGTCAACGCACTACAAAGACAAGACCATAATACTGATCTTCTAGAATACAGATATAAATTTGAGCACCTAACGCTAAAAGTTTTCTCAACAATTTAGACCTTTGTTAATCACAAAATTTAGAGGAAAACAGCACATTCCTCCTCTGTGTTCAGATTTTAAAAATCTGTTAAGAGGCTTTCTGATTTTTTCTTTTCTTTGCTTTTTGATTACAGCAGATCTCAACACATAAACACATCAGATAACTAACATATTTTAAAATTTCCCATTTTGGCAGATACCTAACACTACATCTAGTTTTAAACATATGTAAACAGTTAGCAAATTCTTCCTTTTAAAATCTAATCTAAATTTTAAATAGCCATGTGCCACAAGTTGCTAAGGACACATCACAAGCATCTGAATATATGGGACTGTCACACAAGTATAAAGTAGCTCCATCTTATAAAACTTGGAGGTGGTCTAATAAAATACATTAGATACTGCATTCCATCAGTTTAGCTCATAGGGAAGTATACTGCTTTTCCTTAGTAGAATAAATAGAGCAGAACTTGATTCTTGCAAGTCCGGATGCAATCACCAAAATATCTGGAACTGTGTTTAAATGGTTGGCATTGCACAGTTCTTATAAGGTAGATTTTTGCCTGCAAATACTATTTTTCTTTGGTTTTGCACCTTCACCATCAGAAATTTAGTGCCCCAAGGTTTAGTCCAAAGATCCAGCTGTGCTGAGCCTGTTAACGAAAATGTCAACACTAGGCCTATTCAGCCTGGACTAGCAGGCTTACCCAGAGGCAGCCTATCTTGTCAGGCAGCATAACAGCGCCAGCTGAGCTCCTTCAACTCCACCTGCTCCACAGAAGACAGGTTCAGGCTGTACTTTGTGTCTTCAGTTTTATTTTCTTTACTAATGGAAATCCCTAAAGCACTATAGATATAAAATCCCAGGATTAATACAAAGCATGTGTTTAAAAGCATTGCTCAGTGCAGGTCATAATGATTAGTATATTTTAGGTTCCTTCTGGTGTTATTGGGCTGAAAAAAGGCTGAAGGATCATCCTCCTCCTGAGTTAAAATGTATCACTGTAACCATCATTTTATATAACAATTTCACTCTATAAAGTTCACACACAGCTGAACTCTGCTGTTCTTCTCATCTTGCTAATGACATACTTCTCTATTTAAATATTATTTACAGTACAAAAATGCAAGGAACTTCTCTTTCAGATTTACACTACTAAAAGTAACAACATTAGCACTCTTTGGAAAAGTTTCCTGGATTTTTTTTTTTGCTGTTAAATAACTGTAGATAGTGATTTATAAAAGCTAAATAAGTCACAGCCTTTGCCTGGCTGAAACTACATTGTTGTACAGAAAAGAATATGCTTAAGATCAGCTTAATTATAGGAAGACATCATGCTTTTCACACTCTCCCACAGTAAATAAATGCTATTTCTATCACTTGAAAATGTGAGATTGTAATTTTCATATAATTTTGCTTCTTTTTCTATTTCTTCTTTCACTCCCCCCTAAACACTAGATACCCTGAAACTCTCTGCCTCCTGCTTTGGAATGCCCAGTGTTGAATTCTGCCAAGTTGACTACCTGTGTTAAGTTCCTCTGAGTTATTATCCTGACTACTGACACTAAATTTAAAGCTGGCACTTCAGAATTTAGCTAAGAAGGATTCTGGCCATGCCTGTTAAATTCGAAAAAAGCATGCTATACTCTGAATAAAGGCTGTCATTAAAGATGAATCCCTGTGCCTCTTTAAATCCTTGAGAAAACATTGGAAAAAAGGGGGAAAGACAAGAGTAGACTCAATAAGGGAAATGTCACATCATTTTGAGTCCCATCAACTGTAACAGAAGAGGTAAGGCAAGAAAAGTTTCACTACAATCACATTGATAAGATCATTTTTTCTAAGTCAATTTCTTGAATTGTATTTCCTAAAATCTCCCTGCTTCCATCCCCTTTTAGGCATTAAAAACCTCTATTACTAAGCAAAGCAAATTTCAAAGGACTTAAATGGCTTTGTATTTCCAAAGGGAATATGTAATTCCAGCGTAAATTTAGGATGACAAATACATAAAAACAGTAATGCTAGAGGTAATGAAGATGATGGCATATAGCAGTGCTATAGTGAAGGATATTGGAAACCATTCAAGTCCATAAATATCCACTTCCTTGCAATTTTGATTAGGCAATGGAACTCCACTCAGAAACTGTTTTCTCTGAAAAACCATGTGATGGCAATGAAGGTTAATTAGAATATAGCTTTAATTTTCATACAATAATGTGAAGGTCATCTGTTTTTTCTCACTCACTGTGCCTTGCTTAAAGGATGCTGTCAGTCATAAGCCACATCTCAGGCTCCAGCTGAGATCACATGGCCACAACATAAAAGAGGAAGAAAACCAGAAATCCCAACTGAACGAAGAACATTACGTTCAGAACCTTAAAAAATCATAAGCACAGGCAAAAGAAAGAAACAAGAGAAAGTGCATATCAGAAAGACTTTTGAACGCACACACATTTCTCTTTTCCATACTGTATCTAGAGTGAATGTTTTATGAACTTGACTTAAGACAAACGCAGTAAAATTCAACGCATTTATGATGGAGCAGGAGATAAAAATCAACCCTTTTTCTTCTAGAGCATAAACTGTGTTTGACTTCCCTGGTTTCTCTTTACTGTTTTCTCTCAAAAATTACTAGTTTGAAGAGAATGGCATTACATTATTTGACAGGTTCTGCTCAGACCCACTAATATCAAGTCCCAAAGCTTTCTCTCCACTGAAACCAGCGGCTTAGCCTTACCCAATAAACCTTGCAGTCACTGCCCAGACACAGCCAAGCTCTTGCTACAGCCTACACTTCCTTCGACTGCCCTCCCCTCAGGTTGAACATAACAGAAGCCCCAAACATTGCCAAATTGAAAAATTTCTCATGATAACTCCACTGTAGAGAAACTTTCCATCTGGGTGATTGTTATTGTATAACTTGTATGTGGCTCAGCAATTGTTAGGATTAGGTTTGGTAGAAAGTCTAAACGTCCCAGAGCTCCATCAATGAGCACATAGACCTTCTTTGAGCAAGCTACTGATGTTGGCTGCTACCCATTGCTCCCTGTCAAGAACCATCCCTTCCACAATGCTGAGTTCTGACTGCCTGACACCCCACATCCCTGAACTGGCTTGTGAAAACCCTCATCAGGGCATTACAATAGACAGCTTCATTTTAATGTTAAGGTAAAGCTGCTGTGGAAGGGCAGTAACTTCTTTGAAACACACTCAGTCAGTTCTGCTGGCAGGAACTCCAAATGCAAGCACGTAGTTTAGCCTGAATATTCAGAGTAGCATAATGCTGATTTACCATATTCTAGCATCATTAAGTGGACTGTAACACAGACTTGTGTGGCACATTGAACAGTGTAGGGATAGGTATAATTTTGGAAGAGTTTGTGACAGAAAGCTGGAGCTCAATTTTGCTCACGAAGACTGTAAAATGCCTTCTCAAACGGGTTAGATTTTTTTTTTCCTTCTGCATTTCACAGAAAATTGCAGGGAGAAGCTGTGAGTAAGCTATCTCCCTGGTACACAGAGAGATAACATGTTTGCAGACACATACAAGGCCTCCTCGGGCCAGAGAGGGTGGGGGAGGAGACAGAGAAGATACAAAAGGCCTTGGAGAAGGCGGGACATTGTCTTTTTCCCCTGGAGGCCCTATGCCTGCAGCATCCTTAAGTGGTCCTTGCATCTGAAATAAACGGTTTTTTTAATCCTTCCACTGCCTTGGCATTCTTGGAAAGAATACCTGCATACATACTACCTTAAAAACAGCAAGCACAAAGTTTGAAAGTAACTAGCATGCAGAACTAACTGTAAATATTTTACAGTGTTAGTTACTCCACTAATTTCCGGAATCATATAGTTTTAACATCTAGTCACTAGTTTTAACATCTAATCATCAGTTTTAACATCTTTATCTTCCATTCATGTCAATAGTTCCCCAAAAAATAGGACTACACAAAATTACAACAGATGTTCATTCAGATGGAAAGACAAATGTGTACCACATGTGTTCTCAACCCCATCACTAAAGGTAATCTTTGTTGCAACAGACTTTCATTGCAATACAATTTCTCTTGTATACAAAAGAACTTAAAACATCTGAGACACAATTTTATATATTCAGATATTTATAGAACTAAGACAAGCAAGAAAAAGGCAAAAGTACTATTGTCATAATTTGCTGCTTCGAGGCAAACTTTATAAAAAAATTGAAATTTAATCTGTTCTGATCAAGCAATTTTTCCACTTCATTTCCTTGAAATCACACCGTAGATCTCTTTCGAGATGATGTATGTCTTTTAGGTATTAGGGTAAGTATCTCAGTGGCTATGTGCAAGCAAAAGTCTGCCTGTGTAACTGGTTTATCTTATGCAACTTTGTGCACTCAGTAAAGAGCTCCTATTTCTGGAAATTGGGCCATTAAGTTGCATTTTGTCCTTTTGTGACACAGTCAGTAACCAAGTCTGTAAGCACTTGCTTGCTCATGTACACTGCAATTATCCAGTCTTCACCCACACTGGGGTTTTTTTGTATTTTCACTCTCCATTTCTAATTTCTTCAGGCTCTGATTTAGTAGACTGTGTCCCAAGGGGGAGTTTCTTTCCCTTTAAGACACCTGCACTCAGTGGGAAGTGACTGCAGTAATATTGACTGTAAAACACGAGCAGAATGGTGGGAAGATTAAAAAAAGCTTATGTCAAATTCACATTAGCATTTTAATACTATCTTCAGTAAGTGCCTCTTAGTAAAGAGAAATATATAGGTAATATAACAGGTTAAAAGTTTGATCAACTTAGAACCACGATCAAATTCTAAGTTTTTGCACAAACAAGTTAAATTTGACACTTCAGTTGGGATGGCAGCTTATTTGGTTCTAAATGTGATTTCCCTGCTCCTAGAGTACCAATGATTTACATTTTCTAACAAAAATGGATTGGACTATGATTGTGATAGCATGGAAGATTTAACTAACATTCATAAAAGTAGTTTAAACATACACTACGTCCATTTTGTGCATATTAACCTAAAAAGCAAATGTAGAAGCAGACTCCAAGAGAGGTTAGTTAAATCTGGTGCAAATTGTCAGAAGCAAGAAAACTGTAATCTCAGTTGACATTCATTCTTCAGTTCAGCCCTAAGGCTATGGATATTGTAGCACATCCAACATTACATCAGGTTCTCAGCACCTTGTAAAACTCAGGCACAGTGGGCTGCTTTCAGACATGTTTGTCAAAGCAAGATTGAATTTTTGTATCATTTCTGCCATTTCTCCAGAACAAGACACCCTATCCAGTCTTTTATTGTTTACATTATTAATCCATTTGTTTTTGTGGTGGCATAAAGCAATAAACAGATATGGCTCTCCCACTTTAAGATCTGACTTTATTTTTTGATGAACATCCATGAAGGAATTGGATGTTCATTTTCAGGCAAAAAAACCTAACAACCTCATTTACACAACTCAACTCTGTGGAGCAGTAGCAAGACTTCAGCACATAGAAAGACTAGAGCAAAGATGGAAAGCTGGAAATAGAGCATTTTCCTCCTGTAATAACTTGCTTTATCTCCCCTTCCATTTTCTTCTTTGAGTGTAATATTATGAATAATTAGCCAGACACCAAGTTTATGGATAACATTGTTACTATAATTCTTTTATCTAACAACTGGCAATTGTTTTCCTAGAGGCTTCTTCCTTCATCCAGCAGATTCTGTTAAAATCATCTACTTTACTCACACAAAGCACATCTAAGGAACACTAGCTGCCCCTAGCTGCATGGAGTAGCAACACAATATTACATCAATTGCATATGATTAATCACATTCTAAATTTCCAGTACGGTATAATATATAAAACAACACAGGATTACATTTTCACAACGGCAGACCTTTCTTAGTGATATTCTATATAAAGCATATTTCTTTTTAACCAACAGGTTGTAATAGGACTTTGGAGCCCCTGAGAACTATCAGACAAGTCACAATCCATTATTTCTATTTATGGGGGGAAAACTACCTTGGAAGGCTTTATTTTTTATTTTTTTTAGGACCTATTGCTACAGCAGAGCAGGCATGCTGTGCTACATGAGCTCCTGGAGCCCAGAGCTTCAAACTTTCACCTGGGTCTCCAAACATCTGCATCACTCCCATTGCTACAGATAAAAATACAATTTGTTCTAAATATGATTCAGAATGAGAAGAGACATTTAGGTAGGAATCAGGGCCTCCTTCACCTTTCCAGTGCACCTGTGTGTACACTTCGCATACATAAAAAATCCAAAGAGTTTGTGTGTGAAACTTGTTGCACAAGACTTCACAAATTCTTAAAAACACTGGGGTATTGGTTTGGGGTTTTTTTAAGCTGCTCTGCCTGCTTGTCCCTTACCCTTGCATAGCAAACTTGGGTCAAATAATTTTAAACACCATAAGCATAGAAATACAGGCTTTTTTTCTTCTAGGTCTTCCATCCAGTAAGCAAAGTCGTTTGTGACTTTTCATTAATGATTACAAAAGACATCAAAAAAGTCTCAGGCAGTGGGTCAGAAAAAACAACCAAACGACATGACACACCAGCAAATAGATTCTGAAAATAATGAAATCTTTGACACTCTCATCCCTATACTCACAATAACCATATTTCTCTAATCAGTCACACACACCATTACCAGGATGACTCTGATCTGCACTGACAACATCCTTAACTGGCAAGAGTCACTGGGCTTATTCCTGCAATTAAGAAGGTAAAAGAAAGGACAGAGGAAAAGTGCCAAGTAAGGGTAGAAAACAAAACACAGCTCTTAAGAGTTGCTTAAAATTTATCAGATTTCTAATTTATGGAGAAGAAATATTTGTTTTCATCACAAGAAAGATAACCAGTAAGATGAAAATCCAACATCTGAGGCATAAAGTAGAGCATTGCACATATCAGGCTCACCAAAAAGCTTAAAAGGAGATACGATAAAGACAAGAACTATACTTCTTTCTTAAAGATGAAACAAAAGGTCTAAATGCAACATATTGCCCACCTCCCATACCTCTGACCCATTATATGAGTGCAAAAGGCTGTATAACAGAAGCTAACTCTCTTCTGCTATTCCCATACAGGAGTTATTTACATTAATTTATTACATGTTTAGTGGTAGTAAAGATATTAAGGTAGTCATATCTTCCTTGCATATAGATTTCCTCATAATCTGTTTTGGGCTTAATTGAACAATATTGTATGCTTTGGTATTACAGATTTTCTGAATAATAGAAGTAAAGAGAAGTTTCCTTAAGTATAAAATGCAGCAAACATGATTTAAAAATTCCATTCTGCGCAAATTTCTTTTTTGAAAATAAGATCTGGTTTTCCATTTATCTGCTATACACATTGGTGGATGTTATTCACAGCCTGAAATCATGAACAACATAACATTAGTGTTTCATCGCTGATCACTATAATCAATCATATGCAGTAAAACCTAGTGGACTTTAACAGTCAGATATGGCCACCATCAATGGAATTTCACCAGGATAAATCTGATAACAGATCTTTATTCTACAAATAGTACTTCAGTGCAGAAATTGAAATGCATCTGCACAGAACCAGAGTTAGTTTACTATTTAAAAAAGCATGTCCAAGCAGACAAATATTTTAGTCATTGGAATAACATTAATTGAGAAATAAATTAGTCATGATACATTTGCAATCCACCTGCATGCATAAAATATTAGGAATATTTTGAGTAATCAAAACAACCATCTCTGTTTAATAGCTCACTTGTTCCAAAGAATCTACCACAGAAAGGGAAGAGAGCAAGAAAATTCTGTTTAGTGCTCTGCCAGGTCCTCCATTTTTTACAGATCTGCATACCCACAAGATCTCTTGTAATATTTGCAGCCATTTTTTTTCTTACACAATATTCCTGAAGCCAATGCAAAATAAAGGAGGGTTGGTGTTTTTTGATGTCCTTTAAAAAAATCCAAAAAAGCACTAGGGGTATAAACTGGTCTTACAAACTCGGCCTATCTACCATAATCAGGTAAAAGAAGAAAAGCTATCACTTTTTTACTGTATAAGTAATTTCTGAGAATTTGAGAACATTTCTAACAGTGACCACATGAGTAGTACAATTATTAAGCCATATTAAGAATAATATGTGCACGAGACATCCATCTAGGGAGATGGCTCTCAAATTTCCTGTCAGTTGTATTACTTAAAAGAATATTAGTCTGTATTTTTAATACCCCACTCTCATAGTTTTAGACTTATTTTCAGTAAAAAGAATGTCACTAACCTCTTTGAATGCTCCCTCCCTTTCTGAAGTTGATATTGCCATGGCTTTAAGGCATCAGTTCAGCTGAGCTGGCTAAAGACTACTCAGGTATACTTTTGCATTCTGTAATTACACCTCCCTCTGCAATGCAGACCCAGATATGAAATAAGCAAAATGAACATGCTCCCTACACACCTCGCCTCTAGCTTTTCTCTCCCTAGGAAGTATTTGGATTTAGTTTCCTCCTAATTGCAACTCAAAATTACTTTTCTTGCAATTCTTACACAAAGGTGGAAGATAATGTAATTTTACACCTGCTGCAGGCAATCCTGTGTCTCCAACACTTCATTTGTTCAGTCACCCAGAAAGATTTCATCCTTATTCAACCTTACCTAGACCTCAGTCCCCTATGCCATACCAGAGACATTGGTTTTCATTACCTGTGCTGTCCCAGAGCATAGGGTTGCATTTCTGAACCTGAATACACGGGGCAAATAACATGCAGCATATGAGTTTTCTCAGATAGTGTTCAACAAAAGAACACACCTTTATAATTAATTGATGCTAAAACTGGAGGGGAAAGAGTAGGGTATTCACTCTGTTTGACCATGTCTCTGCTCATAACAAACCCAAAAGCCATTGCCACAACCACTTTGGTGATATCCTTTACATAAAAATATGGTGACACACACTATGAATGCAGGCATGTCTGTTTGAGGATAAATGTGTCATTTGCCCACTGGTCATAATCACAACGCCATCCAACGCCACTTCTGCAGGCTTTTGTACATCCAAACAATGTATATATATATTAAATATACATATTATATATATATTTAATATATACATATTAAAATATACCCAGGGTTATGTACACTTTCACAAAAACTTTATGCACACAAATGCAACATTTTACAGGTATATTTCTCCAACCTGCTTTAGTCTCAGAAGGGAATTTTGTAGCTGACAGTTAACCTGTTTGAAAGAAAAAATTTTCTATAGCAAGTGTCATCAATTATTCTTACAAGCCTTTGATCACCATTCTTGGTAATACAAAGAAAGATGCAAATCTTCCAATTGCCACACCTCAGACTGAATGAGGAATGGATTGTTCCAGTTAAAAATGAACAAGCAATTGGCAGCAGGTTTCAAGAATAATTCATCTGGCAGTTCTACAGGAGCAGCCATGGGATGTTTCCTCTCACTGTATCCTTTGCTCTAGACAAAGAAAAAAAGCTACCAAAAAAATTTCCTCAGATTGCCTTTAGAAATTCAACAACTTTTTGTGCAGCTTTTATCTTTATACTATGGAAACACTGGCAAGGCAACTAAACTGAAGAAATATGATGATCTAGTTCCAAAGCAAGTAAGTGCCAGAATTGTAAATTGGTCTAAGTTGTACCTGTAACAGACCCTAAATATAGTTTAACTGACCTTTTTTTTTTTCTCCTTTCTCAAGCAAACTGTCAACTGCTCAACATATTCCCCATTTTCCAGAATTAATAAAGATGCTTTTTCATCTCCTGCTGTGGTCCTCTGAGACACAGGAGGTAAGTTAGTGTGCATAAACACCTGCCTGACTGAAGGAGAAGGAATTCCTCTCTTGCTATGGAAAACCCAAAAATACATTAGAGACTAAACCCAGAGGATGATGCTTTTTCTGGCTCTTGGCAGTAAATTCAGTCACTTTTCATCTCCACATCATCAGCCTTGTTTCTTGCAATTCTTTACATAACCAAATACTGGCAATAAGAAATTCTGTGAGACTTTGGAAGAATATTTTAAGTTGCAATGCCAGGAATTAATTTCCTGACAGGATTAACAATAGCTGCATATTTTTAAGGAGAAATTATCCACCAGGGCTAAAGAAGAAAGAAGTATGGTTGGTTTTCTTAGCCTTTCTGAATTTTTTTCCTTGTGAAATTTTCCTCTTTGATGAACCTTGGTTAAAATAATTTTATTGGTTAAAGACAGACAAATGGATCAACAGCAGTTATTATGGGGCATGCTGATCTGAGTAACATTCTGTTAACACACGGATTTGTTAGTCTGATTTGGGAGCTTATCTACTTCCTCAGTGAACAGTCTAGGACTGCCCGACACTTGATTTTCTTTCTAAAGCAATGCTGCCCCCATCTGGGAGTACAACCTGGAATCTACTATTGCTTGCAGCACTTCCTCCGTCCATCCTAAAATATACTAATTGTAGTGATAAAGTTATTCAAAAGACATCTTCCAGTATAAAATACTTGAAAAATGCTTTGTGACTCAAAAGATTTCAATTCAAATTTATAGACAAGTGCTTAAACTCAGGGATCTGAAAATCAAGATTTTTTCTTACTGAATACGTGCATACTGATTAAGTATAAGGTGAAGGTATTTTGGAGTGTGTTACAGATAAGCAATGCTAAATAGTTTTTATTCCAAATGTCACTGAAGCAGATTCTTAAATATCAGAAGAAGATTAAAAAAGCACAGAATGTAATTAGATTTGATGAAATATATATGATTGTGGTATGCAATCAATATAAAACCCTATTTGTAGACATTTTGTGATCTCTATTAGCATAATACACCAAATTCAATCAATGCATAAATCAAGTCATTAATGATCTAAAGAGCTGAGCATTATTTTCCTGTTTTCAGTTTCAGTGTATGAGCATGACTCGATAGCTGACATGAATGTTTACCAAAGATTCCATCAAGCATGCATTTATCAATTATAATAATATAATATAATGGCCAGTCTTTGCGAGCGAAGATTTGGGAAAGGTCATTAACCCTTCGAGCCTGCGCAGTGGATTTTTTAGGTGAGACACAGCGTGCGCTGAACTGAGCCCACCCTTTAATCCTGAGGTTCATCTGCCGGGGCCAAGCAAGCTTGGACAGTGGCAGTGAGGTCCCCAGGACGTAGGTTTGTTTAGAGTGACCTTCTCTTAGATGGATTGCCTCACAGGGCTGACGAGCTCCATCTGCCCGGGGGGCTGGGAATTGAACCCGGGTCGCAGCGGTGAGAGTCCTGCACCCTAACCACTAGACCACCAGAGGCCCCATTTATCAATTAAGAACATACTTAAATATATGGATCTTAATGTTGCATATGAACCTCATCTTTATTCTAATTTATGTCTTATTTTTTTGTCCTCCTTACCTCAGCTTAAGAACCATATACATTATCCATAGAGCTGCACCAAATATCTCTAGAACATGGTAGAAGAAACAGCTTGGAGTTTTTAAAGCCTCTGCACTGAAATCACATTGAAGATCTGTTATGTTTCACCTCAAAGTTTTATTAGTCAGACAGATAAGATTTCAGAGGAACGTCGAACAGGAGAACAAATCCAATGCAGCATTCATCAGGTCGTATCTCAAGTCGGAGAGCTCATCATACCTACTCTGTTCCACCAGGGGTCGGCGCCGCCTCATCACAGGGGCAGGACAGCCTTGTCCTGCCCTCCTGTGCCACTTGGACACAAAGCCTGCACATGGCCCGAGAGATGCGAATGTCCCAGATTACATCCTGAACAACCTGTCCCGTTGCTTGCCCTGGCATGAACAAACATTAAGTTTGACATATATGAACAAAACATGTGATTTGACCAAGGTCTGTGTCTTTTTTGTGACTGTACCTATTCAAGGTAGGATAATCACTCTGTGCATTGTCGCAAGAAGAACTCACCAGCGTGTTTTGAAATAAGTCATTTATGTACTGAAAAAATATTTAACTACCTATGTTAAGCATGAAGAGCAGTAAAGTAAATAAGAAAAAGGTGCAAAACCATAGCAATCTCTTGTGAAGTGCATACAGAAAGATCAAACTTGTTACTGCCATAGTTCAGACTATCCCAAGTAACTGCAGATTAACAAAATATTCCTTTACATTGACACATCAGGTAAATATACAGATTCTGAGGCCATCCAGATACATTTTTCCTAAAACCGTTGCCTACCTTTGACATATGTCTGATATCTACTTTCTGATACAGTGAACTCTGACACAGCTTAGCCCAAGAACAGTCTACCCAAACTTGTAAGAATACCCATGGATAAAACTAGCCAGTTTTTTGTATAAAACTAGACAGCAGAATACTACATCTTGAGTATTTTGTCCTGTGACTAAACTATTGTTTAGAACATGTTTCTTTTGGGTCTCATGAAAACCTAGCTTTTCATTTCATTTTCATTTACTGTTATATTCTAAAATCTACATAAAGTTTATGGCTTTTTTACTAATACTGTGATAAATATTTGGTACTGCATTATAAAATAGCAAACAAATGATAATTTTACCTTCTGTTCTGTGTTACTGTAATTACTTCCCTTAGGAGTACAACCTAGCCTTTTGTCACTTTGATAGCACTGTTATTCTCAGATAGAGACAGCAGAACAGCTAAAAGAGATGGATGCATATGTAAAAAGCTTTTAATCACAGGTATGAACATACGTTAAGCATCAGTGTGATTCTTCTTCCAAATAAGGGTGTCTGTGGCTTCAAATCAGATGTATTTTTAAATCTTAAAAATACACAGTGAGAAAATCTGAGCTCTGGCTCTGTTTTAGACCCCTTCAAAGAAAACCCTCAAATAAACTAGAATTACAAGCACCGAAGAGCCAGCAACAATGCAGTAACAGCTGGGCAAAGTAGTCTTCCATTACATACAGAGTATATTTACCCCTTGCCATTATCACTGTGAGGTCAAAATTAATGTGATTATGGTAAAAATGTAATAGAATCAATGTCCTTTTCACTTCTTGCCATTCCTCCTTTCTACAGCCCAATACAATTTACTCTAATATGACCATTAGTGCCAATCTCTACTACTTAATTCTGCTTTGAAGGGGGTTGTGAGGAGAGGGGACACACACTTCAGGAGTATTAGATATCACTTGATGGAAGTCTGGTACCATAAAATTACACTTTGTTAGCAAAGTCATTATTCCCTCCTTTACCCTCACCTCCCTTAAAGATACTGGAGATCCCAAAAAATCACTAGTGCAGGACTGCTGGAATTGAGAGAAAGCTATCAGTACAAATCCACTTTCCGTGCATCGTGTCAATCTTCATAATTTAATTACAATGATTTTCTTTAATCATAGGTTCATTTTCTAAACAAGATGTAAAAAACTAAAAAGCATAGTGCATATGTAGCATCATTATAAAGTATTTGGGAAATAAAAAGATTCATTTGCAGGGATTTTATAAAAGACATCTCTAGAGATGAAGTACATTTTTCCTCGTAAGAAAGATTTGTCCTTTTATTTTTTTTGGATTCTATATACTGCATAGATTATTTTTGCATGTAAACATCAATTTTGAATTATACAAAGAACAAAGCCTTGAAAAAAGTATCTGATTAATAAATTAACCAACTAAACATCACATGGCATGGTCTGAGATAGTACAAATTAGTCTAATTAGGAACTGTTATATCGCACATCCACAAGACTAAGATTTGCTATTTCTTGGCTTCTGAATCCTTAACTGAGCAACTTAGCATTACTTTAGTCAGCCATGCTGTTAACATATTAACAAGCAAAGACCTGACTTAAAAAGTATTTCATCCTTTCACTGGAAATTTGGCTCATTGACTTCTTGTTTTAATACAATATAATTACTGCTTTCAGGAGGGTCTAGTAGATAAGAAATCAATTTGTTTCAAGTCCATGCCAATACTGCCACTCATCCCTGTGGACAGAATTTTATCTTGGGTATGACAAATATTTTCAACAATTGTTAATAGATCAAAAGTAATCTGAACAAGAAACTTAGTACTGTAATTAAATACAATTAAATCAACTAAATTGATTTCAATCAATAAATTAAATATAATTAAATCAACTAATCTCCAGGAAAGCCAAAAATACCAGCGCTTGGGATCTAAGAATGCTGATGGGTATTGCCTTTTGGGTAAGGTTGGAGGGGGACAATCTTTGGCATTCTGATTTCTACTCTAGTTCAGTTTCCCCAAAGAAAAGCATTTTTATTTAATTACCAACTTCAATCATATTTGCATATCACTTTTCTTAAAACACCCTTTCAAACACTTCTTAAAAGATGAAATTCACTTGTTATTTTCAGCTTGAACTGAATCCTATATCTAATGTGCACTTATAAGATTCAGATTTTTATGATGATGACTTGGTCACTGCTGATTTTACAGGTCTCTGAATTAGACGTGTGATGAAATGATCTGACTGGACCGTTGCAGGTAAGGACATGCTCCACTGTCTATCCTAAAGTGTGCGAGCAATCATCTTATATTCCTTTTCCCTGGAGAAGAGCATTCTGTTATATCTATGGCTGGACAGCAAGACCACACATCCAGAGGATCAAATAAAACCAAATTAATTCCTTGAGCTTTCTACTCTTTAAATTAGTCTTCTAATACTTTTCCTCCATTCAACAGTGGAATATGCCATTAATGTTACTTCATAGCACTTCTCAATGAATACAACACTGCCTTTTCAAAACAACAAAACTCATGTACAATTTTTTCCAACAAACTGTAGTAATGTGTGCCTAAAGTACAGCTTTCAATGTGTAAAAACATGCTATGCAATTTAGCAGAGTAAAGATGCTTCCTCTACAAAATCAATTTATCGTAGTTCAGAATTTGTGAGAAAATGTGTTTTTCCTACTGTGCCACCACAATGAGATGGAAAGTGCCAGGCTAGGACTCTGTTTAAAAAAAAAACCAGCCTGAAGAGATAATGGTAAAGATATGAAAAGTTTTAGATTCTAAATATCCATGCAGATTTTAAATGTGTCTCTATGTAGATGATTTGGGGGAAAAAAATAATCATTGGATGCTCTTCATCAGAATCTGAAATTTTGGCACAGAAAAGCAATCAAACAGAAGGTGAAAATTCTGCTGAGTTACCTGAATCTGCAATTGTGGGATTTAGCATTTATGTATACTATCACTGTACAAAAAGCATTTGGTGAGCTAGACTCAGAACTATATTACTATGTAATCATATCAGAGGATCAAGGAAACAGTGGTATAAAATTCAAGATCCCTTGGCTTTTCCTCATGGGCCAGGACAAATTTTATCCTAAAGCCTAAATTTTGAAATACTTCAAATTTCTCTCCTAGAAATTAGCTTGATCTTTGCCCTGTGAGTAGCCCAGCTCACAGTTCAAATTACTCTGAGGCCAAAACAGCCTTCTGGTCCTGTCCATAGAACTGCCATAATAATTAAAGTAATGAAGAGAGGAGAAAAGATTTCACATCTGTCTCTTCATAATTTGCTTATAACTATCTTGTTTATAGGAGCTGAAGCAGTTAACTGATTTAGCCAACTGATTTAGCCAACCTGATTTAGTGGATGAAGCAATTTTTTTTGTTTTTTCTTTTTTTAACAGAAAAACAAAATATGGAAGAAAAGTTGTGACATTTGATATCATTTTGATATCATTGATAAAATTTTTAAAAGCACTTCATTGATACTTAAGAGGAAATACAGATGAGAAAAGAACACATCCAATTAGCACTGTAACAGTAGATACCAGCCTTACAAATTACATCCTGCAGTATTTGAGGTGAAAGAAATCAAGAAAAACACTCAGTATAATCTTGTGACTATGATTTCTGTATATTTTTATTGGGTACATAAACAAAAATTACTTTTGAAAAGGCAGCACATGAGAAGCAGGGAAGGATCTCTGTCAGGCTTTAACTAGCTCTAATCATTCCCTTCTTTGAAAGAAAGAAGGAGTCTTGACAAAACAACATGTAAGTCAAAGTTGTCAGGCAGTCAATGATAGCAACATCCATATAAAGAGATGTACCTCGGCAGTTTTAGTCTCTGATGTTTTGTTCAGCCCTTCACACTGCTGTGATTTGGTTCCCCTATGGATAATGCTCTCTTGGGTTGCTGATTTATGTCCTTTCTGAGAAACTGGCCTGTCCTAGAACATTTCCATATTTTCACTTAGTTTGGCTTTTTTCTCTAGAGCAGTTAATGTTATTCTATGATAGCATATCTTTCTGAATTATTTTAAGCTTATTTTCAGCCCTAGAATACATAATTTCATTTTCTGAAGCAATCCCATCTAGCTCACAGACATGTTTAGTAAGCATGTTCCCCCACTGCACAAGCTAAGACACAAACACCAGTCTGTGTTCAATGTAATTGAGTCATACATACTTTATCGTAACTTTCATTATAGTGCATTGTTTTCTGCATGACTGGGCAAATTTAGAAGCATCTAAGTTTCATTTATGTTCAAGGTGACAGTTTAGTCACTAAATAGAAAGGTCTATGGAAAACTTCTCACACTTACTTTCCTCTGCTGCACAAAATACATTTTGCTTCCCCCAGGTACCATTCCTACTTTCAGGCTTCGGTACACCACTCTCACTTCTCACAGTTATCTGTCCAAAGCCTGGACACAGGTTAAGACAGGGGTTTCTTTTGTGATTTATGGAATTTTATGCATTATTTCTTTCAAGCTTCTTTTAACTAAATTCATAGGTCCTTCTTACATTCAAAGATATTGTTTTTCTAGTTTCCTTCCAAGTTTACAGCCTGATTTACTCTGCAGCATGCAAATTCTTACTGCTTTTTCCACATCTTGCCAAGATGTTCTAGCAGTCTTTTCTTACCATGGGGCTCCATTAAAACATGTTTCAATCAGGGTTCCACCAACTTCAAAAACTTTCAGCAAGTCTCAGATCTTGCAAAATATTGTCAAAGTTTATCCAACTTATTTCTCTTTGAAATCCCTCTCAGAAAATTATTTCCATAAAGCACAGCATCGTTACCATTTCTTCACCACAGTTACAGATAAATGGATTGCATGTCATTCTACTATTAAGTAAATCAATTTCCATAGCTTCACTGACTTATCCTTGATCCCTCTTCAATTGTCTGTAACGATTCTTGATTAAGGTACTCCGAAGTTTGTTATTCCATTCTATTTCACACCTACCACTATTTCTACTTCCAACCCTGATAATGGTTAAAGAAAACTCAGAGTCAGAATTGATACCAAAAACACTGTTACTCTACCTACAGGGAAGCTAAAACATAGAGAAAATCAAGGAAGAAATTGATGTCTCTAGCTGCACAGCTGCCTAGTGTTTCAATCCAGAATGTTCCTCAACAGTCAATACAACCATAAATACCACTTTCAAATAAGCTTCCTTCAAAGAAAAGTCAGTCAGCCGGGATAGCTAAAAAAATCTGATGTATCTTTCAGGCCCTGTTCCAGTGCTACTCACCAGCACCGTTTATGCAGTATGATGGATTGACTGTGCCTCTGGTTTGCCTCCAAGCAGACCTTAACTAGTTGAGGAGAGGCTTTCTTCTATCATAAACCCCGCTGCCCCACTTTGCTGGGGTCTGTGCAACCACTGCCATCACACTTTCTGTAATTAAACACTTCCATATTCTTACAGAAGCTCAACAACCAGTCCTAGAATGCAAATTTCCTGCTACTTCTTTTTAAGACTATCACCTCCAAGTTGTGCACAGGAAAAAGCAGACATACTTTTTTTGCTGACATTCCACATTAAGAGGGCATGCTGAGCAGCAAGTCCATTTCAAATGATTCTTTTCAACAGACTGTTGCAGCTTTTCAGCACAGAGCTTCACTTCAAATGGAAGGTAAGACACACAGGAGAATCACCACTAAGAAGTGAAAGCAGACTAGATTTTATTCATTGGAATTTCCAAATTCTAGGTAACTGCAAATATGATGTGAAATTATAGGAAGTAATGAAAGGAGCATTAAAAGTTTGTGGACTTTCAGCAATAGAATTGCTTATACAGGAATGTCTCAGCAATAAAATGTCTATTCTATTAAAATGTGTAGCTAGCTACTTTTTTTAATCCTTTTTAATAGTCTACTGTCGTTCGAACATCTTTTTTGCTGATCTCAGGGAGCTTAGTTCATCCTATTGAACAGTAGCATAGAAAAAAAGGCTGTCTGCTTTTAGGAAATATGAAAAATATTGTCCCTTTCCCCAGGAAAAACTGCAAAATGAAAAGCTTTCTCATCAGCTTTCTCCTACAAACAAGTGACAGAAGTTAACCTGCATATTCTACTTCAATTATTGAAGCTAAGAAACCAAGTTAGTAAGCACATGATCATTAAAGGCACTGTTAAAAGTTTAAAGGCAAAACATGTGCTATAACACTACAACAGCAAGATGACTTGCTGTTTCTGGACACCCACACATTTTATATCTGCACTGGTGACAAGCAGCTAAGAAAACGTTACTTGTGGTCAACGACTTAATGATACCAGTTCACATCCTGGATTAACTCCAAATATCATTATGCATCAGATTTCTGTGTCTTGTAAGGAGACAACAGTGCCTTTTTCCATTGTTTTGGTTTTTCAATTCAGTGCTATTATCTGAGCAAATACAACCTCTCAATGTATATCTACAATAGTAGAAAGCTAAAAAATACACCGATGTTCTACCTCTGAACGACACAAAGAAATACATCATAATGGTTTAAGTACATTCTATTAAATTCAAGTTCTCTTCCTTGTTATATTGGACTTGCCCATACTGATGTGCTCACTGTAAGGTACAACACAGCTAAGCCAGAACCATCAGAAAATAACCTTGGCAGTGCTTTGAAGGGGACATCTAGTCCACATCCTTGTCCTAAAACAGGATCAAAAATACCTGAACTATTCTGAGACACGAGTAAACTCTTACATCCCATCCAGAGCTTCCCCAGACAGTCTATCCCTTTGCTTAACAGCTTACAACTAGAAAGCTCATCCTGTTGATCAACTTATGCTCTCCTCACTGCAGCGCAAGTCACAACAAGGAAAACAGAGTAGGATATTAAATGGCAGACATATTGGATGAAGCTTTAAATATTAGTGCTTAGCTAATTATTTAAATATTAGTGCTTAGAGAATTTTCCACTTAACTTAGTAGGAAAACTTCATGTAATGTCATTTAAACAGTCTTAGGTTTCCAGCATTCAAGCCATACACTCACCATGCAGATTTGTAGGCTTCTTGTATACTTGCCAGCCTGCACTTGCCTGGAAAAAAAAAGCAAACATTTAAAAAAATAAAATAAAATAAACCCCATAAAAATTTAAAAAAAATGTATTCCTGAGAGTCTACTACAGAAATAACCTGAATTGTTCAATAGTAAAACAGTAACATAAGTTTATGCTCCTGATAGACCTTCCTCTCAATTCAGCTATGAACTTCAATGCATTGTACAAACTGAAAACAGGTCATGAAAAAAAAGTTCTTAATTTAGAAATTTTTACTGGAGCAGCTCAGAATCAAATGAATCTGCTCAGACTCCAAATGCCACTGAACAGATGCTGGGACAGACATCCTGCATCACTGTTTCTGTAAAGTAGTCTGTTGACAACTAGAATGTTTTTCCATGTAAGGAGGAACAAACAGTTAAAGCCAGAAGATGTTTATTGCTTCCCATTGGGAAGAACTAATCTAAATCATCATGAACAGTGAAAAAACTAGCAGCCCAAAATGAACTTAATAAGCCCTAGAATTTTAGCCAAAGAAAGAATAACAGAAGATATACAGTCAGAAGTTGGATTTTGTCTCCCCAAAAAAATGTAGCTAACAGTGATTCTGGCAGTTTTAGTAAGTGTTATATATTAAAGTTAGTGAAATTCTTGGAGGTACTAGACATTTGTGTACATAGTTGTTGTACACAATTGTTGGCAGTATTTTCTGGGTTTTTTAAAGCAGAATTAGATTTACCACTTTTCTCAGCTCAGTTCTTGTAGGAGCTGTATGGCAAATGGGCTTTCAGTGTGGAAACATAAAACCTACAACTTTGTATATAGCAACTTTAATCCACACAAAGCCAAAAATCAATTTTTAATTAGTGAAATAGCTTGAGAAATCATGTTCTTAAACTATGTTTGTGATCCTGTGGAAGTGAAGAGCAAAAATACTATTGACTTTCAAGTAAATAAGGTTGAACTCGGCATCTTCAGGCCCTTTCTCAACTAACTTATCTAAGACTGGGTCTCAATGAGGCAAAAACTCAATGTGCTTTTTTAGCCATGTTTACTCAGCTGAGTGTGATATGATTGAATAACACTGCTTAGGAGCAGGTTAGAAAACCTAAAGCCACATTAGCTGACCAAACTAAAAAGGAGACTATTTAATCATATTCAGTTCAGTCAATTTTGCTTATAAGATAGAAGGACAGACTCCTATTTGCTTATGAAAAAATACTCTAACTGCTTAACAGGGGTACATCATGTTAATTCACTGGAAAAGACAATGACAGAAACACAGCATTCTGTATCCAGAAAGCTATTCTAGCCTGCTATAAAGCCCTGCATTTTTTTCATCAGCATTTCACAGTGCATAGCAAAACACAAGTTGTGATGAATAAGGAAGTCTATGGACTATTTATAATTTTGGCTAAAGACTGAATTTCCTGTGCTTTTAAAACTACAAACATTACTTCACTCCGAATTAGTGGACTACCTTTATATCTCCATTTTGTATCAGGAATTTAAAAAGTAGCAATATGACAAAAAGAAATATTTTAAGATACAAATAAGAAATTTAGTAAAATAAGTAGCTGTAATATTTCCCATCAGGCAACCAAGATGCAATGTTCTTCTACTTACAGTTAAATACCCAACAATTTTTGCAGGAAGTGCTACCTGACTTGGAGGAGAAACCACATGTAAGGAAAAAAAAAAATCTTTTCAGGAATATGTATTTTAGGTAATTCAGACCAAATAATAAATGGTGAAGAAACAAATAGAGTGTACACTGGCTCCTACTGTTTGTATGGATCTGCATGTACCAGCTGTACTTTCTCAGAATAGCATTCTTGTGGGGAGATCTCTTTCTCTCAGCCTCGAGGAGTACCCCTGAGGGGCGTCCCCAGTCAAGTGAGGAATCTCCACACATACACCCCAAGAAGCATTATGTCAGAAGAACCTGACTGCATGAGAGGGACTAGACTTTTTGAGTATGAAGTGATTGACTGCTAGTCACAGATCTACAGGCCAGCAGACCAGCTTATCTGTCAAATCCTGTGTCAGTAGAAGGATGTGTATTCGAAGTCTGGTGAACCAGCATGGTCTTAGCATACTTTAACACCAAGACAGCTTCCTGTCGCCAGCAGTTGATAGTTTGCATTGTGTTGGAATTGAGGTCTTATCAGGGGTAGGCTCTTCTGCCACCAATGCAAGAAGGATAAAAAGATGGTATAGAAACTGCAAAACCAGAAAAAGGAGAAGTTATGATGCTATTCGAAAACAATCATCATGGTGTTGTTGTTTTGCTTTTGATTGGGTTTGGGTTTTTTGGGGTTTGGTTGGGTTTCTTCACAAAAACCCTCTGAAATTCCTAGCAATTGTGAGAGAAACGATATTGGGAACACTAAAAGGACTATGAACTTAATCCTGCCCCAATATTTACCCTCCTTTTCCAATATCTTTAAGAGAAAAGTGGGAACCAGTCCACAGAGGATTAATGTCAGCATTAGAATTATTTTCTCTACTTATAACTATCAGATTAAAAATAACAATATAAAAAAAGGGGGTGGGGGAGGAGGTGTTCAAGAGAAAAGAAGAATTTACTTCTTCCCATCTCCCTTTCAATCTCAAAGAGGAGAAATTTTATCAAATAACTGAAAATCTTTAAAAAAGAGAACCTGGTTCTTGAAGTGAAGGGACAAAATTCTTTCCCCTAGAGTCAAGGAGGACTGTGGTCAAGGCACACTGAGTTGAGCTGCCTAAGGCTTTATCCCTAGCTTTGCTACAGTCATCTGTGTACTGATGCAATTATTTCATCTAACCATTCCTATTTAAATTCAATATATTCAATAGAGTCTCCTACAGAAAAGCTTCAAGTCCTATGCTACAACGATGAACTTGCAGCAGTTAAAGAGCTGGTGTGAAATGGATATGGGCTGGGGTTTAGAGGGTCATTTAAAAAAAAAATTAATTCTATGGAAATTTATATCATTCTACTGCAGTCCACCAAACAGTATACAGCAGAACTATTTAAATTTTAATTATGAGTAAAAAGGTATTTTTTCATCCTCCCTTTGATTCAAAGAAATCTTTAAACAATATGTAAAGCACACTTTTATTATGGCCAGGGGATGCAGAGGGGTTTCGCCCCACCCAGTGCATTCCACCGAGAAAAGAAACACAGCAGCTTTTATACATTTGGAAGGAGTAAGTTTCAAAAATTATCTATCATATACACTCTTTACAAAATCTGCTTTATCTAAATAGACATTTGGTTGCCCAACTCCTATTCTTATTATTATAGAGTAGTTGCATAAAGTTTTATCATTTCAAACAGCTTAGGTTCCTTGACCCCTCTTCTGTCTCCTTTGCAATGCTACCTGGTAAAAGTCTGTCTCACTTTCCCTGACAGTCCCTTACCTTATTTGTAAGCTATCTTTATCTTAATTGCCTACAATTTGGGCAGCAACGTTCTTTCAAGCAGTTACAATTTTGCAAAGTCACACTAACATAGCTAAATTTTTATTTTATTTTGACTTGTCTTTATTTCACCTTGATTCAAAGTAATATAAATCTAAAAAAAAAAAAATATATATGGGCTTTTGTAAGGATGAATTTAACCATTTTTTTGTCAGAATGACAAGGCAATGCTGCAGCTACTCTGGTTACACCAGTCTCTAAAAGTGTCAGTTTATTATGTTAACTATTCTAATATTGAATCAATGCACCCTACAAGGCACAGCTTAGGATGACTTCTCTTTGTTGTTATGCATCTAAACAAAAAATGTGTCAACTTATATACAGCCAGTACAACGGTATCACTTTGTGATAAGCATGCACAATTTTGTAGCACAGAAATATTTCTGGTCCATCACCACTCATGGCAATATCTTCCAGATATTCATGTTTCCTTATAATGCATTGGTCACAATTCATGCCACTTCAGGGAAACAGCAGCTTAACTTCAGACAGCATCATATTGGGATTGCTATTAAATGATTCAGATAAGGTACTTCTTATTTTCATACTCAAAGGATGAGAATAAAACACAGACAGTGAGATCAGAGAGAAATTAATTCTTGTGCCAAGAGAGAGAAGGGGCAATTCAGAACACAGTGATGTGTCATATACTCTCACTTTTAGAGACTGGTTTTCCCCAGAGTCCTCACTATAAAAACTGACCTATAGCCTAACACTCTTCACAAGTATATACATTATCTCACTTCTTGACATTATTGAGCAGGACAAATTAACACAGCAGAGAAGAGGCAAAATTATGCAAACATGTACTGTCATCAGTGAGAATAATTCTATCATTTCTATCTTTAATGTAATAAGTCCTATTATAGCAGTCTTTAAACAACTGTTAATAGCATTTTATAGTTCAGTCTATCCTGCATGACATTTTTCCTAAAGCATATGATACTCTTAAGTTAGGAAGTCACTGTCCTTAAGCTCTAAGGTGCCATTTCTAAGTTATGTGGTTAGCAGTTCAGACCCTCCTTGGGATCTATGTCTCTTCAATAATAGTAAAAACAAGAAAACATTTCTTTCCTTTGTGAATTTTCAAAGTTAAATACTTTTGAACTGAAGTAGTTAAGACTAGGTTACACAGTCTTTGTACATCACACAATTCATAAGCATAAAAGTTTTTTTGTTTCCATAGGTTTAAAGACTGACAACTCCATCATCTCCTTTCCTGCTGCTGGTTAAATAACCTCCAGTGCTGCACCTGTGAAAGATGTAGTAGTACTGTACTGTGTGGGGAAAACTTAAGATGTTCCCTTCAAAATCAGCTGAAGATCCATGAAGTAAACAATAATGAAAAAAAATAATCTATAAATAGACACCAGGCTAATCATTATTACATTCAATAATTTAGCATGATATGCATGACAGCTTCAACCTCCGAAATAATTTAGCGCCTTGAGCTGAGATTAAATGCAGAACATTAATTTCTCCCTCTGGTTGTCAAGCCAACCAAGAGGCCCGTCAAATCTATTTAAATTAAGCCTGCATCATGTAATGATATTAAAGGGGATAAAATATTAATATGGATCTGTGATAGAACACTGGACAAAATAGCTGCAGTAAGGCAGCTTTAATTTACTACACCACCAATCTGTCTTTATGCTGAACACAGGATTTAAAGGTCCAAAGGAATACATATTTGAGTTTATACGATATGCTTATTTATAAAATGTTACTGATTTTCAATTGCTGAGAATACCTAGCAGTATTATGCAGAAGAAAAAAAATTATGATTCTCCATGTAATCCTACTGATATAGGGAAAAAGCAATATTGGACCAAAGTCATCGTGTGTGTGTGTGTGTCCCATAAGCAGATGTTATTTCAGCAATAGCAGTATGAGTGTATCCATTTATTACCAGAGATGAATTTTCCTCCTTAAGCTGAAGGATGATAAATGTCATTCAAAACTTCAAAACTTCAATATTTCAAAATATAAAAATAGATTGAAAGGATAGGTAAACTTCCAGATCAAAGACAATTCTAAATATTTAGGTTACAGGTGCTTTATCAGAATGGTAAGGTTTCTGTTGTCAGTACAGAACTACTCAGATGAAGAAAAGAACAGTAAGGTGGGAAAAAGCAACACAAATCTGTGCAGTTTCCCATCAAAAATATGAAGCCTAAAACCTGCACATGTTTAACTTGCACTATAAATGGGATTGGTCATGTTTACAAACAGTACCACAAACATCCAGGATATATTCAATATCACATTCTTCTACTCCATGACAGTTACTCTTTTTTATTTTTCAACTTTCCAGATCATTAACTTTTCTAACATCTGGGATCCCAACAAGAATGGAGACTTAAAAATGTATCCTGCATCAGCTAAATCGGAAACAATCCTGCCAGTTTGCGAAGGCATTACAGATAAGTGTCAAAAACTGGATTAAGGCCCAAGTTCACTTTATTAGGAGTAAATATTTTTTATTACTGTTTGTTCATATAATGGTGTTCTCTCTGCAGAATTTTCTTTCCTAGAAGAACTGAAAGATTCAATAGTGAAGCCCTGATCCTAATGCTCTTAATTGTAAATGCAATGAGGTCCCTGTAATCATGCTCATGTGCATAGTTACAATACAGTGACTGTGTCACTGAAAAACATGAAACTCTCAGCAATGGAAGACCTACAAATAAAATCAGAAAGAGGGTAAATGAAAAAAAAAAAGTATACGGAGAGTACTTTGTATAAAACACGGCTGGGCTCTGCACAGCAGGTAGGAAAAAGGTTGAGATTTGCCAGGGCAGAGTGGGCACAGGAAGATGTTTGGATGGCATTTGAAATGTATTTGTGGCATGGCTCCAAGTTATCTCCCAAACATGAAGTTTCTTTCACAAGGTCTGTCCATCCAGCCCAGTCAAGGTTGTTAATTATGTTTAACTGAGAATCAGTAACTGTAACAGACTAAAACATTGGGCTGTCTAGTATTTCTTAGACACACATTCAATGCAAGCTCATTCAGCCTTAGCACATTACAGGCTCAGAACGGATAGATGAGAGAGGTCAGGGTACACTGAATATCTGACAAATTCTCTGCCTAAATGGCTGCTGTAAAATGGTCCCAATGAGTATTTCATGAGATATGTCACAGTTGGTATCCATTCTCATACCAGCTTTTTTTTTTTTTAAGTGTTCATCCATACTGCTCAGAACTTGTGGCATTCTTATGCCACAACTATGCCAAAAACTTCTCAACAAATCCTTTCACACACACAAGAATAATGTAACGCAAGTGGTTATGAGCAAGGGAAAATAAATTATTTTTGCCTGAGCTGACAGCTTTGATGCAAATTTTAATTTCTACCAAATGAGGCCTAGACTATACTAACCTTGGCACTTGCAAGACCAAAACAGTTACAACTTCGACTCCATGTTCCTCTAATGAAGCAAATGGTTGGCACCATTATATTTTGAAAGGTATTAGTATGCTAGAAAACCACCCGCTTCCCACCGTTTCGTGAGATGGAAAGGGCCGAGTCATAATTTACTAAGGATCCTCACTGAAGTTACAAAATAGCATTTCAGAAGAAGACACATTGCTGTTTAGAGAGTAGAGTGAACCTAAATAACCTGAATCCATTTTTCAAAGCAACTGTTCCTATTTCAAGGCTGGTGAAACTGACAAATATTGAGCAACGTGTAAAAAATACAGAAGTTTTAAAGTAAATCAGATGTGTTGGGACTTGCTATTTGTTTGCTGATAACATTCCTTCTCTTTTGTAAGCTGACTGTCCTATTTTGTTGCCTACCTATCCACATGTATTTCATACATTGGTCCTTTTGTTATTATTAAATTAAAATTAAGTCAGCTGTGGAACATAAAAAGTACTATGACTATGTAGTGTCAGACATGTAGAAATTTAAAAACAAATGCAAAATCGAGTAAAAGGAAAGGAATGTAGATGATACCTAGGAAAAACTATGCATAACACATTAGGAAGGAAAAAAAAGTCAAGGACCAATGTAAAGATTTCTAAGGTTTCAGATACTAGGTTCAGGTCAGAGGAAATTCATGTATTTACCACAGAATGACCTCAACTTTCTCTAAATGCTCACTTCACCGTCATGCTCCAAGGCAGAGTATGTTCCACAGATACTGTTAACATTATATGACCCTAAATTACACATTTTAACTCTTGTGTAAAGACCATGACATACCTAAGTAACAAACAAAAAAAAATTAGAGTACTGCTTGTTTGTCAATTTTACTTCATCGCTAACCAGTAAGTGAGAAAGATACTTTTAATTTTCTGGGTAGAGTTCTAGTTAGCAACTTTTGTACTATGAAAATATTTAGCAATTCCACTTTGACTGAGCTTACATTTGAACATCAGTGCTTGCTCTCTGTGGGCGCTCTCCAATCCCAATGTCATGCAAGAGGAGCACAAAGCAGTACAGAGTTTCCCATTATATCTCAGTTTGCATCCACAGAGAGTGCCAAGTTGTGTGCCCAAAAGCCACCAAAAAAGGACTAGAAGAACTGAACCATGAGTTGCAACACACAGCAGTTTGACTGTGCAGAGCATGGAATCAGTGAGCTGCAGTAAATTGCCTGGTGAAAAACTATGGGTTTAGTCTCAAAGTTTAGCAAATTGTTGAGTTTACATTTTTTATAACAAGCTACCAGAGTGCTCAGTCTTGAAACATTTACAGAAGATACAGAATTTTTTTTCTGCACCTTCCTTTGGAACATGTGAAATAGGTTTTGACCCACTTTATATCCTGGATGGTTTCTGTGCATTTTAGTTTGTCTATTAAGGTATGATACCAGGTTCATCATTAGGGCACCTCCACACATTAGGAACATTACTGATATGTTGCTATTCCTTTTTTTATTGGAATTAAGATGAGATCATACATTTAGAATTTCTTTTTATTACACATTGAAACCGGAAAAATAATTTTAAAGAGAAGTGAGTTTTATACTAGGATCTTAGAGGCAGTGAATCTGCAGCTGTCCAAAACCATGTCAGCAATAAAGCACATCAACTGTCCTCTTAAGAGATTTGATGTTTTTGTCATGATCTATTGCAGAATTTTATGTCAGTTGGATATCACAGCAAAGCAGTGCCTCCTTGGGCATATTGCTGCTAGGTGCTTTGAAGAGAAGAATTAGAACACTGAACATGACCTCATGTCAGAGGGGTACCTAGGACAATATCTTCAGGCAAAGAGCTCAAATCATTATAAGGCACCAAAGGAAACAACTACTGCAATTCAAAGAGCTGAAACTTTTCTGAGCATACCTGAAAGCAACAGCCATCCTAAAGCATGACAGATTATCAGTACCCTTTGTTCTATTCTTCCCTTCAATATGAAATTAAATACCAAGAGACGTGGAGCTGGCAGAAAGCCAAGACCAACTTCAATTGAGGTAGCTAAGAGCCTCATCACTTGTATTCATACAAGGCCAGCACAGACGATCTCTCCTGCTCATCCCTGTGGAGGTGATGAGCAGGAAATCAGAAAATTTCCCTATTCTGAAGGCAGAACGGGAAGGCAAAAAGTAATATCTTTGACTGTAGATTACTTAGCATCACCAAATGTAAATAATCTTTATCCTTTCATTTACCCCATGCATGTAATTCCAGGATAAGGAAACAAAAAACCACAGGTGAGCACAGTAAAATACTTCTCTGTCTAACAATATAAATGAACCACTCTGTGTCGCTTTTATAAATTTTTACTATTTAATTTTCATAGATCACCAAGCTTTACTAAATACTGTTCAGGTTACTATAACAAAGTCTCCCCATTGGAGACTTTGGAGGATCTGAAAGAGGAGCACTGAAGAAGAAGAATGGCAATAATAGAGCAGTGGACACAAACAAACCAGACCACCACTCCATATGTGGAGACATGCTTCTTCTAGGTAATCCTCTGTTTTTCTGACAATGAATAATGATCTAAACTGAATTTCCAAACTGAAGTACTTGAGGCTGATGCACATTTGCTGGTCAGTTTCTAAATATCCCCCTTAGGCCCTGATTCATCAAACAATTTCAATTTCTGTATGGTATTAATCAAGGAATTATTCCAATAGCATTCCAACACTAAATATCATTGAAAAAGGTCAACAACAGATATTGTTATTTTAGCTGTCACAATTTCCTAATGCCACTGATATAAAACTGAAGTCAGTTGCTTATGATCCTCAAAAGAGTGCTTTCTCCAGATGTACTATCAAAAGATTTACAGCATATATGACAGTAAAACTTAAGAAAGGATAGCTAACCACCCCTTGACCCTTAAAGGGAAAGGAACATCTGTTGGGTACAGGGACTTTTAAACCACTCAGTCCTTTGAATATTTATTTTAGTGCAGCAGAAAAGCTCTAACTATTCTATACTTTAGAAAAACTCAAAATCTACTGTTACCCACACTAGTCTTCACATACTTAGATACCACTTGAACTATTTCCATAGTATAACTAATTCACTATTCTAAGTTTTGAGAACATACACTTACTTTGAGGAACATAAATTTAGATATTGAGTCAGTTCTGCTATTGAGGTTTTCAGTAAGACATCTGTTGGATCAAATACACTTCCTAAAATACATGTAACATGATGTTACATGTTCTGACAGTCCAAGCAATCACGCTGTTATCAGTCATGCAGTAGGGGACAGATAATGCTTCATGTTAGTTTATTAATTGATTAGACTTCTCTGAAGCATTAGGACTTTTGGATCCCCTTACCAAGCGGAAAAATTTACTCCCACTTCTGTACAGGTAGTAGTAGAAAACAGAAATGGTGCACTTTGAAACTTCCCCTATATATAGCACTTTACTTAGGAGAGATACATCACAAAGGTTTTGTAGAAAACATACGCCTTTTTTCCTACCTTAGGTATAAATTTCTTAATTTCAGTATTACTGAGCCCAGCCATTTTGTCCTCAAAATTAGATTAAATACAACAGAAAGCATATCACATACTTGGATAATTTCATTCATAAGGTGTTTTTCCATTGATCACTACTTGCAACTTATTGGGACAATCTACTAAGAGATGCCACTCTGTAGACTCCATAGATTATATTTTCAGTTCACACATCTCTTTAATGAGACACTAATACGCCTTGGCTAAAGCATGCAGTGAATTCAGGGTTTTAGGCATTTTATATACCTTCAGAATACTGCATACTTGCTTGGTGTCTGTGGAAAAGCAGTGCTGCCTTGTTTGATGCCCTTAAAATAGTAGGCCCATCAAAGTAAAGACTTACAACCTCCAAATTGCTTTCCTGACGAAAAACTCTAGTTCCATCTAATTTTCTCCTTTCAGTGCAAAGGCAGAAGATCATCTCTTTCATTTTGCCCTTGCTTTTAAGCTAGTTAGCCCATTCAGCTTTGCTTGAAAAACAATCAAAATCAGGAAAGGTTTTCTGTCTGTTGCAACTGATGAGTTTAGGGGAACAATTATACCACCCTGTGAATATTGTAAGTAATCAACTTGCCCAACAACTAAACAGAGACCAAACAAACATATGTTTCAAAACTGGGCAAAATAAAGTATGGCCTCTGATCTATATACAGTGGCCAGATGGACTCTGCCACACTACTTTCATAGCCAGCAACTCCCTGAGGCATAAAAACAGTCCAAGACCCTGCTCTAAATATTTTTTACAACAAAAGAAAGGTAACAGAAGATCATGAGAAAATATATCCCAGAACATGTCTTGCACTGGTGTTTGCTGCAATTGTCTGAAAAACACAAAATCCAGGATATGTTTCCGTTTCACATCTTACATAGCTAGTTTTGACTGTCCATCAAACCTCAGGGCCACATATCAAACATTATAATTTTCTAATACTTATGGTAGAGGATTTGGTCAAAATACATTCAGAGTTTGAGATTCCTATTTGAGGGAAGCTATAGCAGTATAGGCCTGGGGAGTCACAGAATATGCTGAGTTGGAAGGGACCCACAAGGATCATCGAGTCCAACTCCTGGCCCTGCACAGGACAACCCCAAGAGTCACACTATGTGCCTTAGAGCATCATCCAAATGCTTCTTAAACTGTCAGGATTGGTGCTGTGACTGCTTCCCTGGGAAGCCTGTTTCAGCACCCAACCACCCTCTGGGTGAAGAACCTTTTTCTAATATCCAACTAAACCTCCCCTGACACAACTTCAGGCCATTCCCTCGGGTTCTGTCACCACAGAGAAGAGATCAGTGCCTGCCCCTCTGCTTCCCCTCACAAGGAAGTTGTAACTGCAATGAGGTCTCCCCTCAGTCTCCTCTTCTCCAGACTGAACAGAACAACTGACCTCAGCCACTCCTCACACGGCTTCCCCTGTAGAACCTTCAGAGGAGGGCCCTTCAGGGAAGGGCAACCATCTTTGTTGCCCTCCTTTGGACACTCTCTAATGGTTTAATATCTTATCTATATTGCACTGCCCAAAACTGCACACAAATTTAAGGTGAGGCCGTCCCAGTGCAGAGCAGAGTGCAACAATCCCCTCCCTCAGCCGGCTGGTGATGCTTTGCCTGATGCCCCAAAGGACACGGCTGGCCCTCCTGGGCCAGCAGGGCACTGCTGACTCATATTCAACTTGCCATAGACCAGGACCCCCAGGTCCCTTTCCATGGCACTGCTTTCCATCATCTCATTCCTCAATCTGTATGTACATCCAGGGTTGCCCCATCTCAGGTGCAGAATCCAGCACTTTCCCTCGTTGAACTTCATATGGTTGTTGACCGCCTGGTCCTCTAGTTTGTTGAGGTCTCACTGCAGGGCCTCCCTGCCTTCCAGGGAGTCAACAGCAACTCCCAGTTTTGCTACAAACTTGATTAGTATCCCTCCAGTTCTGCATCCAAGTAATTTATGAAGATGTTGAAGAGCACAGGGCCCAAGATGGAGCCCTGTGGAACACCACTAGTGACAGGTTGAATCAGCCCTCTCGACACATGACTGGCAGCAGAAACACAAGAACCTACAGGGTAAGATGGTAACTGAGCAAATAGATTCTTTCCTAACACATCTAAAGCATCTGGCTGTTTCAACCCATTTCAATGAGGTATTCGATTATGCAAGATTTTACAAAGATAGTCAAACAACTCCTTTTAGAACAGGCTGTACTAGTAGGTATCTAGTTGTGCAACCCCAAACCGTCCTTCAAACTAAACTCACAACAGTAAGTTGGGAAACAGTCACTGGAATCACTCAAAACCACTCTCTCCAAACAAAATTGATAACTGTAGTGCAGCGTGCCAGAATTAGCTCCTAAATTTTCTAACCTTTCCATTTTTACAATCTACAAAGTGGGGGGTCATCATTCTGCCAACCATGTGAGATAAGATTTATTAATGCCTGTGGCATTATGGGAGTGGAAGACAAATAAATCTAAAAGGACATTTCTTTTACCGTAGATATGGGGGCATTTCCTGTATTCTCATAGCTTTTCCTTTAAATGAAGAAGTAGCTATATTTTACAGTAAGTAGGACTGTTTCAGTTGTATCAGTTACACTTTTATAGCAACTCTAATAATTTTAACTCCTCTAAAACCAACTTTTTTTCTCCCTAGAGAAGCCTATCTTAACCATGTAACAAATAGCTCTGAGCAGAAACTAATGATCTTCTATACATTTGAATCTCATGACTGATTACATTTTTAACAGTATTCTAATAAAGCAAGGCAAAGTTTATACAGAGTTGTAATACCTTACTAGGTATTGCCACTGAAAGAGCAGAACAGTTTTGAGCAAACAAGACTTATTCAACAGTAAAGAATCCAATGAGAAGAGCATGCTTTATTAAGGATTACATCCTCTAACTTCTAATAAAGCACATGATCTAAAAAGGTTAGGTCATTATTAACAATTTCTCTTTATGAATTTTTTGGTAAAAAAAATAGGGCTGAATTCACACTGAACTCTCAGTTCCCTGGAACATAAAAGGATGTTTTCATTGCTTAGCTACTTTATTTCATTAAATTTGAAGGCAATCACTATCTTCCAGCTCTTCACCCTGTCAAAAAATTCAGTCAAAATTCTGATTACCTTAGGACAGCAGGTCAAAGAAAATCCTATACAATCCCCAGATAGAGAAAAGTATCCAAGGCTGGATCTATTACCACAAATATAAGCCAAATGTGTTACTATTTTTAGCATTTCCAAGTCAATTATAGGATTAGAATCTGTACCTGAGCATATAAAATTCCACATCTCAAATTACCATTCAGATATTACAAGCATGTAAAAAACAATCTGCAGTGTAATGTAGTTCGTTCTTAATAGTGACAGAAAATAACTAAAGTAACTAAAATCAGTGGTAAACTTCACAACATTTTAATTTTATAGACAGTCAAGTCTGTTTCAATACTGTTAAATGGGCAAACATGATTTTTGGTTTTGGCTGAGTAAGGACTACAGGATTCAGTTCTTTGCCACCTAAAGTGGCATTTTGAAAAATGATGTTAGTTTGGTTTGCAACCTCAGCTGACACAGGAAAATGCTAAGATGAATTACTAACATTTCTGCATGAGCTCTGGACAGGATGATGCAATATGCTGAAACAACCCAAGCAACAAGATGTGGCCCAAGAGCAAACAAACAGCAAAAGTAGCCCCTGTGATTAACTGCCTGCTCTGATAAAACAAGGAAACTCTTCCAGTGCCAGGTATTTTCTTTAGAAACAGAATCCAAAACTTAACACTCTCAGAGTCTGCCTAATCTTCATTACTGCAGTCCATAAGAATAGATGTGTCTGTAAGGCACAATGACAGACAAATAGGGACACTGCAGCATGATCATTCAAGGAAAAAAAAGAAGTGAAATATTTTAATGTGATTTTCAGTACAATCAAGCCACCAGTTCACAGCAGAAAATAAGTAGGTTTCTCCTTAGAATATCTTGTGTAGCAAACTGAGACAGAAAGTAATATGTTCCCTTTTATCTTCTCATGTTGTAGATTTAACTATCAGCCATAGACATTGGGATAAATGTAATGACCCTCCTGGCCCATCACACAAATAAGGAAAATGGTCTTGAAAGTATCAAAGGGTATCAACACGGGATGAAAAAATTAATCAAGGCAAAAATACCAATGAACTCGAGTTGATACTTAGGGTTGAAAGAAAAACAGCAGCTCTGTGTATTCAGAAGACACACAACAACATAGAACTTTGGTAGGAAGCTAAAAAAGAATGTAATTGTTTATTCAATATCTGCTTTTAGTGGTCAGATTATGTATGCTTTCCCTTAATAATGGTAAGTGACAAGTTTTTCTCAAGGGTTGTGAATCAGGACTGGAAATCTTAGATCTAACACACATTATGTCCTTCCTAAAAATGTTCCAAAGATTATGTTTTGTTCTTAGATGCAGTGAAACTTGTACAATCTATGTTTTCCCAGCACTGTAACTAACCTTCAGTGAACACAGGGCTTCTCCTTGCCTCACTTGTTTCACACAAATTAAACAAACAATTTGGAGTCAATTTGCTGTTGGGTGTTAAAAAATTAAAAAAAAATTAAAACAAACAAAACTAAAAAAAAAGTGAGGTATTATTAATTATGTAACATACGAGCTGCAGCTCTTGGATTTTTACTTTAACTATAAAAACCAATTGCTGTAATATTATTACAGCAAGTATTCTTGTGTCATCAGATGGGAGTTTATGTATATCCTCATGTGTGGAAACAGGACTGCACTATTCCTCAAGTGGTATCACAAAAAGGCATGAAAATTCCAAATCATGGACAAGCATTCAGTTAGGCAAAGAGATATTGTCATCACAGCAAAGATGGTAATCAAGAAAGAAGCAAGCAGACAGACAAAAAGGGATGCCTTCACATGTACTTCAGTACTACAGGCATTACATGCAATTTTTTATTGCCACATTTAGAGCTGTCAATGGCAAGTAAAAGAAATTAGGCCTCCTCTCCACATCAGACATCAGCTGCATTCAAGCAGATCAGTAGATAGGTACCTCATGTCATGATAAAAAGTTTCAGTTTAATGAACTGGCAAATGAGTGCAGACCTAAGCAGCTCCACTAGCTGGTGAACTAAAAGCTCTGACTGAAGTTTTATATCAGTATGAGTAAAACACATCATAATTGCTACCACCAGCTCTGAATCAATATGAATAGGGAACTGTGCTCCACAGCACACCAAATATCCTGCTTCCTTCATAATTCAGACGGCAGATCTTGCCAGAAAGGATTCTCTGTTTCCTTTCTAAGAAAGTATTCCCACATCTGCAAAGTTCAGACACATTCTCTAATAAGGTATTGATCCCTTAACCAGCAAGCTAAAAAGTTCTAACAGACTTGTATTTGCAACCATGCCATATTCCCTTATATTTTTCATTATTGCCAAGCCACCATGCACTATTGTCACTTCAATACTACTCTCCCTTACATTATCCTTGTTTTCATTGCCTTAATACATCTATATTGTTAATCATTAGAGATTATTTCTTCCCCAGTCACACTGTCACACAGTCAAGGGTCTCCCAACTTTCCTAGTGCTGCTTTTTTCCTGTCCACTTCACTTTCCTAAAAGCAAACAAAGGCACTCTAAAGCCACCTTATTAACTGAAAATACAATCCTTTTACAATTGCTTACAATGCTGCCTTGCCCCACTATCTCAGTTATTTTCTGGATACAGCTCTGTAAAGCAAGCATGACTTGAGTATTGTGTGTACCCTACCTGGGAGAACTGGCTGGCTGGTGTGGAGAACCAGGCATAGGCACATAAGCATGTTTTGTCTCAAACATCCTGATTGTTGCAACAGGAAAGTTATGATTGAAAGAGAGGGTCCTGCAGAGGTGGGGCAGCACTGTCCTGAGCCAACTTCCTTTTCTGCCTGGAGACTTGTGCTCAGTGCACCTGCACCAAGAGAAGGATCAAGTTCTGGGCACCTCACTGAAAGGAGCTCTAGGACCACCACAGACCCCCAGCTCTTCCTCAGTCCCTTCCTGGAGGGCTCTAAAGGTGTGACCACGCATGCATGAACAATATGGCATGAATGGCATGAAAAATCTATTTTACATAAGAGGTATGCACCAGACAAACTATAAAAGGAAGCGGATTCATCCTGTGCTCACTCTCTTTTGTTGACCCCACATCCAGACTATCTAGGGCATCAGGAAGGAGGCGGGATCTAAGGACTGGTGATCCTTTCCTTTTTCTTTCTCAATTCTCCATCTTTATTTCTCTCCTCCTTTGTTTTATCCTGGAAAGTTCAGCTATTGTATTCTACCCCTTCCTCCATACTTTAAGTTTGCTGTGGGAGTTGGGAGTTTGTTAAAGTCAGTTATAGAAGCTGAGAGCTTGTTAGCCAACACTTCTATGACTAATTAGTTGCTGGAGTTAAGGTGATTATACAATAAAGCATAAGAGTTCCCTGACACATGGACTAGTGTCTCTATTCAACCCGATGAGAATTTACAACGAACATCACCCTTCCCCACAATGAACATGATCCACTTCCAGGTCATGCCAGCTGATCAAGCTGTTTCAGATTTTACCCATTGAGTATTGTATCAGGAAACTCAATAGCCAAGGATGAGGGGTTTTTTTCTCAATCCCTCAATCTGCCTGGTCCTTGATTAACAACTCAGATGTGTCTCTGGTTAATGGTTTGCAATGCTTCTCTCGTCCTGAAAGCCCAGGGCAGAAGAGGAAGAGAACTGCAGTGGTAAATGGAGGGAACTGAGGCTTAAAAACAAAACAGTGTCAGCTGTCAGTGACACAGAGCATGCACATTGTTTATCTTTATCATCTACAAACTCTGACAGCCCATCTGCTGGAAAGATAGCAGTGGGTCCAAGTAGCAAACTGGGTCCAGACCTAATTTTCCCAGTATCATTTGTCTATCTCTTCTTCTAAAGAAGACTTTAGTCTTTAGACAGTGTTTTAAAAAGTTAAGGAGTGTTTTTGAAGTCCTTTCCTTCTAAAAACCACATTCACATAGATCAAAATAAGGCAATCTCTCTCATGGTCTAAATGCAACTTGACACATATCACTCAGAACATCCATCACTAACATAGCTCCCCAGCTTCAGTTCTAACACTATCATCAAAAACATTCATTTTCTCATTGAGTGTAGTTTTAAAAAACTAGTAAAACAAGTTCTAAAAAACTTGACTAGATTTCCTCTTCCCATTAACAGGTTTGTCCAATTAATTCTAAATCCATACATGACCTGGAAAAATATAAGTCAGTAATACTAAGCCGTTCTTGCCAGAAAAGGAGTCTCTGGCACAGGGTGAATACATTGCGGTTTCATACCGAAAAGATATTGGGATAGCTGAGGTCCACCTGCTTGGGAAGCACATTTCCCAGTGTCACTTTTATCTATTTATTGCAGTGCAACTTCATATGTTAAAGAAACTGGCCAGACCAGAGATACTCGGAACCAGGTCAATGATCAAAATTGAAGAGTGTCAGAAGCATAAATGTGAAATCCTCTCTGGTAAAGGAGATAAGGGGAATATCTACATGAAGAATCTTCAGTATAAATTTTAGAAAGACATACTTAAGGTCTAAGGCTGTCCAGCAGTTGTATCTCATCTCTGGAGAACCACAGGAGACAGGCTGAGAACTGCTTCATTTGGCAGCCTGCTACCTGAAACTAATAAAAGAGACACTTTAGAGTTAACCCTGAGTCCCAGGTAGCTTCTGAACAAAATATTTTTAGCACTTTGAATCTATCCTGAGGTGTAGTTAATGAGAAGAGCTTTGCGAAGGACTATAGAGTAGCATGCATGCCCCAACACCCCAGTTCTGAGGAAGGATTGATTCTGAATAGGTCCACATTTACAGGATCTGGCACCCCAGGGAAGGTCATCACCATTCAGTGGTAACCCTGCACTGAGCAGCAGAGTGGGAAAAGAGTTTAAGGAAGAAGATTAAATTACAACATCAATATTTAAAGCAAAGCACACTTCTGCTTCCTCTGGACATTATTACTTCTCAATTAGCAAGATATGAGCGATGTACCATCTGGAAGTGAACTATGCTATGACAGCAGAGATACAGAGCTACGAATGCAGATTCACAAGAGTTCTGAAAATTAGGATAAATAATTTAATCAGTTCTCTTCTATAGCTTCCTTTCTTGAAGGGACTGATGAGGTGAAAATCCATTCTTCAGAGGCATTAAGCACCTCTGGTATCAAAAAGGGCTGAGGACAACATGGATTGTGATTAACTTCAGACATTATTGTTGCTGTAGAAGTAGCTTTAATGTACACCAATATTGAAAATGGTTCCATTGTTCTGGTATAGGACTACGAGTCTGGATCTTTTCAAGGTTGGGTGTTTTGGTGTTTTTTTCCTCTTTAAAAAAAAAACAAAACCAAACAAATGAACAGTATCTTTGCAATGGAACTTTTGAGCATCAGAAGTACGTTTGGCATTTCTCAAAGCTGCATGGTAGCAAAAGGTCACAGGCTGGCTCCAGTTCCCTTGCATTTAATAAAATAATGTGGCTCAGAACAGAAAAGCTCAACTTAAAGGTCACAACAAATCTATTTTTCTTCACTATATTATTATACAGAATATTTCCTTAGAGTCATATTCCATGCTACAGCAGAGTGAGTGGGTTTCAAAATGTACCTAGGTAACACATTGTAAATGCCATTTTCTAAACACTACCACCTTATTCTTTTTTGGAGTGGGGGTAGGGAGGACACAAAACTTAAGAAGTCAAAAAAAATATTGTGACAGAAAAGTACCAGAACACTCATGGATGCTAAATATTAGAGCAAACTGAATCAACACCTGTGAAAGTCAGCTGTCATAACTTTAAAAGCTTTTCATATATTTCTGGTTGGACTATTTTTAATAAAAATTAATCAATAGTTATCACAGCGGTTATTGCATCATCTGTTCCCAGACCTAAACAGAATTTCCAGATGCAAGTGCAGATGCCATACCAGACAAAACTGAAAGTTTATACAGCAAAAAGCCTGTTAGTCAAGGACAGGATTTTACTAAAGAAGAATCAAAGTGTGTGTCTGATCTTTCACTTTTCTTATCCAAATTTAAAAAACCACAGATCTTGCTATGGGCATGTAACATTGTAAACTCACACCAAAAAGTGACAGCACTGATGCACAGCACTACTACATGTAGAAACATGCAAAATAAAAGCCACACCACCTGTCTCTAACTGAATAAGTTATGAACAGAACATGATTTTTATTTTTTATCCATAATACATAAAGAAACCAGAATCTAACTAGAGTTAGTCTTGGAATAAATGTACATAGTATAAAAGAAATCAACCCTAGCTACACACAAGACATTTTAGATTGCCCAGGTTTTTGTTTCAAGGAAACTATTACTGATGAAAACACCTGATATTCCTGCTTTAAAGTTCAGCAGTTAATAATATTAAAGATTTTCTTCCTCGATATCCATAAAATGAAACTTGTAAAAGATTCAACAGTTCTTATTCAAAACCAAGTCTTCTACTAGGAACCTAACTTGAAATATGTGTGCCTACAAATTTGAACATATTTGTCCTTTCTAGCTAAATGTACTCAACTGTACAAACAATTTTGCTTGCTTGAAGATTTTAACAAATCAAGAACAAGCACTATACTTGCAATCCACTAATTTTTTTTCCATCTTTAGAGGGTTGATCCCCGTTTACCTATGAAATTAAGGTTGCAGAAAACAGTCAATTTTAAAACATGATGGAGATGAGAAATATGAGAACTAACACCAGAATCACCCAGCTAAAAGCAGTGAGAGGTTTCTTCATGTAGGTTTCTGCTCAGCTATAACATATACAGAGTTTGCATCTCTTTAAGAAAGATGAATCAAAAAGCAAATATTTTTCTTCCTTCTCATACAGCCTCAGCAAAAACTGATTGGCCTCTTTCTACATGCACACTTCGTACTCAGCTCTATTTAGCATCATGCCATCTGGTCCTAATTTTTTTTCCTTCTGACATCAGCAAGCTTCATAATGTAAAGCAAATTTCCTTTAATGCTAAGGCTAGATCAAGAAGAATAAGCAGGTCAGCATGTTTTTCCACATTTAGACAGCCAGATGAACTCCTACTCATCTTCATCACAAGCTACTGAAGTCAAGGTTTTCCTACAGAGACTCAATGTATTAAAAGAAAAAACAGATGTAATATTTAGGCATTGTTGTACAGTCAATAGTGGGTAACTTTCAAATTCAGCAACTGTCAGCAAATAAGCAAATAAGATTGTCTGAGCTCCTTTGATATTTACACAGAGTAAGCTATTTCCTTTACTGTTTGTTTTGATTTTTTAAATAAGAAAGCAAAGAAAGTTTAGATCCCAGTCTGTACACCACTACACAGGACTTCCATCCTCCTTCATAATCAGCACTGCTTATCAGCACTTTTGTGAGCATTTCATAAGAGAAAGGTACCAGCAATACACAATCATGTTGTGAAGCCATGAGCTTCTGGTAAAGCTCTGCCAGCTTCCAAGGTAATAGCATCCTTGATTATTGCCTGAAGTTTTATTTTCACACATAGAACAGACTTACAAAGACACTATTTAAGATCTTTCCTTACCTTCCCTTACCTAAATCATAAGATTTTTTTTTCAGTTGCTTATAACTTTGCACATACTTTAACTGCTTGGGTCAAAGTCTGCAATCTTGTCTGAATGCATAAAACATTTATTTTATTTTTTTTATTTCAACTGAAACAAATGCAACCACAGCTGAAGCTACGACAAAAATTTGACACATCAATATTCAAAATCTCAAGCACACATGATCTTTGGAATAACACAGCAACAGGTCACTAAGACAAACATACAGCTTTTGTCTCTATCATTTGTGCACTTTGAAGACAAAAATTTGCCAGAGATTCGGTCCCAAAGCTTTGATAACTGGTGCAAGTGGCATCTATTTCAACATACAGATAATTGAGAATTTCTTTCCAACTGTAGCTGTGAGTTGAAGTGAAGCAAAGAACTAGAACTGAGAACACTGAGAACTTTAACATCAAAGTCAAAGGAACTGACTGAACCAGCACTTACAGAGACACCTTCATGCATACTCCTGCTGTGGAATAAATGTATGAGCTAGAGCTTGGCTGTCTGAAAAACAATAACAAAAAACATCCCATGCTTTCGCTGCATGTCTGAAAGGTCAAAGCTTTGCACAAAAGGCAGGCAGAGAATAGTGTAACACTGAGAGACCCCTGTCTATCATCTCTTCCCTTTACTTATTCAGAGGAATCTCTCTTCAACAATCCCACTCATCAGGTGGCAAGAGAAAGACAATCACTCTCAAAGGTCAATTTTAAGTCCTTCAGTTTAAGCTACCGAAGACCGCAGTCTTCAGACCACAGCAGCAAACCGCATCATTCGGAGTCACCAGTGTGGATCTCCAAAAAGAGACTGCATAATGGATAAGAAATGAAGTTCCCAAAGGCACTGTGCCTATTTGATATGGTCTAGATACCAAAACTGGCATATTTCTATACACAGTTCTTGTAGTTATGAAGGGGTTTACTCTAGAAAATACTTTCTCATTAAATTTCTCACTATATGGTACACATAAGGCTTGAATACCAAGCAAAACCCTAGTCTTCTCACTCCATTAAATAATTCCCTCAAAGAGTTCTTCCCAATACTAAGCAATTGTACTGTGACAGTTCCAACAATTTCTAGAGCACTGTTTATAATGTAGCAGCACTCTGCATTCTACATCACTATGGTTTTTCTTTGAGTATTTTATCTTTTCTTAGTGGCATGCTATCTTTGCTAATACACACATGATTTATGACATTTCTGAAAAGGAATAGCTTTTCTTCCTGAAAACAAGGTCTGCAGAAAGACATGCATTTTATTTCAACAGTAATTCATCTTATATACCTCCTCCTTAATCAAATAACCATTCTCTTGCACCCTGCTTTTCAGTAGAGATTTTTTACCTGTTCATGCCAGAGAAAAGATTCACTCTTTGTCCTAATGTTTTACTTCTTATTCTTATTAAAATCTGGGCATTACCGATAAACATACCAAAATACCTACAGAAAGGTAAAAATTACTACCAACACAAGTTTTTGTGCACTGCACAAAGAAAACAAAGAAATGACAAGAAACTTGTTGAGCATTACAAATGAAAGGAAGTATGTAAAGAGGTGGATATATCTTAGCTGACTTATTTCATGCCAGAGAGGGCCTGTGAATATGGCCTGGAATTCTACCCATTGCAATGTCAAGGCTAAAAGCACAATGAGCTGCAAAATGCATACTAAGTAAATTGACAATTCATTTTGAATGGATTCATTCTTTACTTGCTCTGAAATGCTACTCAGGCAGAAATTACTATTTTTAAGATTTATATCTGCAAATACCAGCATTTGTTCAAACCAAAAATGGGAATGATAGAAGGATGGTTCCATGAGCATAATGCCATATAAAATTATCACAGTCACAACATGACTGTGGACCACATGACACCTGGATCACATCAAAATTATTAGTGAAGTGGTTGTCATCTTTGGTATACAAATAACAGAAAAAAAATAGACTGCTTATTTCTCCATATTTTCAGATACAGATTTATAAAAATAGGGCCATTATGGAGTCCAAGATTAAAAACATTTTAATGGTAAGCTTTAAAGGAGGAAAATAACCAATTTGAAAGAAAGAGAAGAAACAAAGTTAAAGGCAGCACACTAAAAGCCTAAGTGAGTTTCTTCTAACCATAAATCACACCAATTCATGATTATAATAAAATGGACAAACAATAATAAAGTATTTTTCATTCATAAGCTGCAAAATCTACAGGAAAGCTTTCTCAGCTAATAAAAATAGCATTCTCTCGAAAATATATATTAAATACTTTGATTTGAGGGTATTTAATGGCATTTTTAACATTAAAAGTGATAGCTCTTTGTTGCTCTAAGGAACACATTGGGATTTTGCAGTCATTGTGCCACCTCAGAGCCGTAGGCTGGGGATCACTACCAGCTAAATCACTTATACATCTTGCTAAGATGCAAGGGGTTAAACTTAGGTGAAATAGAAACAAACCTGAATAATCCAACTTGACAAAGAAGGAAGAAACACCCGAGGATGTACTACTAGTGGTTTATATAGCCTTCCTGGTGACTACAGCACGTGAAAGCACACTGCAGAAAAGCAGTAATTATTATTTCTACTAGCTGTGATCCCCTTTGAAAGGCTGTGTGCAGCTCTGGTAATATTCACCACTAGTAACATGAATGATAACTCTGAGAAACTGATTTATGGGGAAAGATTAGGAGTTAAACACATAGATTTTTGCTAACAGTGAAGAGCAAGTATGAATATCCATGAATATTTGATAGATGCAACTTCTAAGGAGAAGATCTATCCAGATCTTCAAGATCTTCTAATTCTTCGAGAATTAGAAGTAGAATGATGAAGATCAGGAAAGTGAAATTTTTGTAAGAGCTTCCTTATTGAGGTCTTCCCTCAGTTAAATAATTATATTGTGAAACCATTTCAGGCTATCATAGATAAGTTTCAAAAGTGTGCTGCAGTGAACATTTTCACTTTGTCAGGGATACAGGCTGGCTAATATGGCCATTTCTCCTAGGCCCCCGGATAACTCTGCTTAAGTTTGAAGGGATCAGAAATAGCTGACGGTTCAAGGGCAATTGTGCCATGACCTATTCTGCTGTCTTCTTGCCTTTCCCTTCACATATGTCCAACAACCTCAGTTGTTCTTGCCTACTCCCTTTACATGCACATAACCCTACTCCCTTTACATGCTTCTACCCCTGATCTATAAACAATGGACAGAGACACTGGTACTGATATGTAGAACAACAGCACGTGTGTGTCCACCCACAAAACAAATAAATGCACACGTGTTAAATCACTAAGTATCAGTGATAAAGACTTGTAAATTGGGAAGGAGCAGAAAAAAAAATCTACATACAATGACTGTGAGCCATAAGCACATCAACAGGACTAGCAGTGCCACATTAATGCACCTTTACTAGGCTTTTGATGCTTCCGTGTGCATTTCTGCATGTTTGAATTCCAAATGCGGAACAGAACTTGCATGGCTCTTGATACTTGTATCCCTAATGATGGATGTCATTGGTAGTACTGGGTATGTCACAAGGCAAGTACAGGTAAGTAGCAGATACTACAGCTGGTGTTCATAGATATACCCTTATAGCATCATAGGCTTTTTACCCCAGTTGTGACCATTAGAACCCTCATAATTCTTAGGCAAGTGTACACTGAAATCTTTCTTGGGAAAATAAAGCTCTTGAGAAAGACAGAAGTTCACTGTCAAATAAGATTATTTGTTCAAACAACATTGCTGGACTTGTCACTCCGGATTTGTACAATGTCAGGATAATGATATATAGTAAGGCTTCTAAAAACATCCTGGTTGCACAGAGACTCTTAAGAAAAACATCTTTCAATTTGTGTTCCACATCAGTCCAAGTGACTGCTATTAATGAACAGAAAAATAAGGGATAACCTATAATCAATATTGAAGTATGCCTGCTTTTTCCCAAAAAAACCCACACGACTTATCCAAAATTGCCCTCTTAAATGCCTGTCTTCCTTAATCTATGTACAAAATATTTGTTTGGTTTTTTTCCCACTCCCAACAAATGTTACCTAAGTGAGTGGTCAGACAGCTAAAAAATGAGCAATTTAAAAGGCAATTAGAGCAACTAGAGATATGACACAGCTGTTGAACTCAACTCTGGTTGGTGACTATTTCCTCAAAACCGACATTTTAAACCCAATGTGTGTTTTTGTCATGTAGCTATCTTCATATACACTGATACGTAAACCTTGATAAAACTACAGAAATACTGGAATACACTAATTTTATTATATTGAGATTTATATTATATTTATTATATATTTATTATATTTATTGTATTGAGATGTAAGCCTCTGAAATCAAGACAATTCCCTAAGTGTGTTGTGGGGTTTTCTAGTTTAATCTTATCACTCCTCATGCACATATCAAGTAGATATCATGGTGTTTCCAGCTCTGTAAACTTACAAAATAGACACAAAAATTGTGTTAGGATTTTTTTTACTGTGTGATTAATGTGTATTATCTTAGTATATATTTCAGTAACATGCACAGATTACCTATGAAGATTTATGGAATATAGGTATTTTAGAAAATAGCTCTAAGAAAACAAACCAACAAAAACACACACAAAAGAAACCATGTTACAATGTAAAATTTTGGCCTACCAAAGGGGAAAAAACCCAAACTTAACTCTGAAGAGATGTGTCTACTTCAAAATTTTTAAGCTCCATAGTGATGCCAAAAAATGACTCTACAAGTAAAACAGATAGAAAATACTTGTAAACTTACTGGCTCCACTGTATAAAGGGTGTTGTACAAACTCAACTAGTGAAACAAATTACGATATATATTAGATTTATAAAAGGGACTGTATTTTTATGTAAATAAATTCATGCAAAATAAATTCATGAGACTTACTGTCACAGCAGTTCAGTGAAGTAAATAATTCCATAAACATCAAGAAAAATGGATATAAATATGATTCAATGTGTACAGAAACCCCCTATAAAACTTCTGAAAGGATAACATATTTGGCCCAAGAATAACAATCTCTAATCACGGTTTATAGAAATTACAAGAACTATTAGATAAGATGCTTTAAGTTTCAGATCAAAAACTTCTTAGGAAATCCATACCTTTTTCCTTATGAACTGTATTATAAGAACCACACAACTAAATTAATTACTACTGGTAAAGACACTTTCCTCAAAACTTCCTATAATAAGCAACTATAAAGAAGTCCGTGAAAAATGTGTGTTACTTTCTTTCCTGATGGGCTTTTTCTTCATGGTTGCTTTACATTGAAAGAACACGGAAAGGCAAAACACAGACACTGTCTTCCCCAGTGTTAATGTGGTATGGGAAGGAGGAGAACATAATCCTTTCATTATTTAACTTCTTCAGAAATGAAAATGGGAGAGGAAACAGGTGTCACTGGAAGCGAACTGTTTGGTTTTCAGTGGTTTATCATGCTTGAATTGTTCTCCTAATAGAATTTCTTCATACATTTTCCCTATGGGTATATAAAAATTATGGGGAGCATCTCAGTATCTGATTTGCCCCAGGGAAGAAAGTGAAGAGCAAAGCAGGTCTCTATTTTTATTTCTGCATGGCTGGGGTTATTCATACATTGTGCCAATCTGTTCATGCAGGAGACACAGAAGAATAGCAGTAGAAAGCATGCCCTTGGGTAAATCTAATGGTTAGAGAGCAGCAGGTCAGAAGGTTTATTGAAACATAGCAGACAAGCTTTAAAATCTACCTTGAATGTCAAGTATCTGAAAACTAAGTAACATTCACATGTAATTCAACATTAAGCATAAACAGTTATGCTATGTCACAACAGCCTAAACATAGTTTTCCAAGATTATACAGGGAAACTGAGGATCTTCCACACTCCTTGCCAATCAGACTTCTCTTTCCAGGGCCATAGTTACCAATACATGGGAGATAAGCAATAAATCAAATAATGGATATACACAGTTTCCCCATATAAGGTACAGCACTTTTCACATCATAGTCAAAGGTTCAGTCAACATTTGTGTTAAGAGCATAACTCAAAAATACCTAGGGAATCACTAGTGTCCCAGTGCCATCACTGAAATCATAGTCATAACAGGAACAGCATTTTTAATGTCATCTAATAAACTTTTTTAAAAGCACAGCTCTTCTACCCAGTTTCACTACAAGTAAGATTCATCTGCTAAGTGAGACTTACTTACATGAGTGATTAATGTTATTGAACAGAACCACTTACCCAAGGGTCTTTCACTGATGGCTTCTTTTTTGGTTAAAACTTCTTCACAACTAGATGAGTCAATTATACCAATGCAATATAACATAATTTTTTTTTCCCCGGCATCTGTTTTACTCATTCACCTAAAGTCAGGAAAGTGTTAAGAAGTCCAAGGTGAAGAACCAAATACATCTCCCACTGGTATTTCAGCCAATTGCAATTCTTGTTTCAAGAATTTTGCTCAATCTGTTCAACTACTTTCCATTGAGATTACCGCTATTATTTTCTGTAACTGGAAATAAACTGCAGATTTCACTAACACTTAACTACTGAAACTCCTTAATGTTAAGAAATAAAATTAAATGACAAACCATTTTTGCTGCAAGTCTTTGACAACAAGTCACATGATAGATTTCTGGTTTAAAGCACAAAATACAGAATTTCCTGAGTAGTCACTCTGAGGAATAACAAATGTCAGCTGCTCATTAAAGCTGCTCAAAACCACAAAACTTTCATGTGGTCACCTAAAATAGGTAAGCCCTTCTTGGAGCATCAGTATTTCAAAGAACATAGTCACTGCATATAAACATGTCTTTCAGTCCTGTCTTCACACAGTGATGTGAATTTTGTCCCAAATTTTATAACCATTTACCTAATTTTACCTTTTAAAATGTGTGTATATATATGTAGAATATTTTAATATATATAAAATACACATGAGAAACATTTGGCATCAAAATAATATCCTTAAACTTCATGTTAATTAAACACTGAAGTCAACTTCACACAGTAATATGTTTCCATTCTGACTTACTCAAAATGTGGGGCAAAATTTCCAACTTTATCAGAACCCTAGAACCCAATTATTCACCTAGTTATACTGTATTGGTGTTATTCCCCTGCTCTCAGCACTAAGCTAATGAGCCCTAAGGTTCCAAAATCCACTTGTGGAACATTTACAAATGCTCACATGCTTCTGTATATGGAGAGACAGTGTCCTTCCATAGAAGTCAATTCAAAACAAAATTTGCATTTAAGCACATTAACTCATCATCAGAAGGAGCTTGCTGCTTCTCTAGCAATTGAGACTAACCAAGTCAAGCTACCTCAGATTCAATCTGACCAAAGTGAACCTCTCTTTTGCAGCATCTAAAAATCAACTGGAAGCGTTATGTTATTGTCCTTTAAAACAAAAAAAGAAGACAACTGCTAAATCATTATCCTCACAAACTACAACACAACTGTAGTTCTGAGCAGGCCAGGTGTCATTTTTGTGAAACTATTACGCTCGTGATTTTCATAATAGTTTATTGACTTGTCCCTGACTTCTCTTTAATTCCATTATCTGTGGGAAAATGTTTTCTTACAATTTAATGGTAAAATGAGTTTTAGTATAATGAAGGCTAGTGAAGACATAAGGGAGGAAGTCACAGGGATTAATTGAAGAGTCTCAGTATAGGCAGGTTTTTCCCCTGAAATACTACTTGCTGAATATACTGCCTTCTTCTGTGCTGGTAAAAATAAATAAAGTCCCTCTGCATAGTATTGTAATATTGTGACTCCTGTAAGTAGCTGAGCAGCTGCTACCCTCATTAAATTAAAGACAGTAGCAAAAAGTAATCGATCTTAATTTGTACAGTGATGAGCTCTGAATAGATTGTTAATTGTCCTACTGGATGTTGATTTTATGTTTCTCCTGTGATTCTTCATTCCTTCCTTAATCTTTTGACAGACGTGAAGCACAGGAGACCAGGAAACTGACACCCTAAGATACGGTGAGACAAGTCTGACTAAATTCAGACTGGTTTATTTTATGTTATAGAAAGCAATCCCTGAAGGAGGAGAAGCATTTCCGTTGTTTTCTTGACAATACCATATTTACACCTCTACAGTGCAAATTCCTTTAACCTGTACTATGCCTCAAAGTATTGCTTACATTAACAAGTTTTTTTGTTTTGTTATTTCACATTACAACTTACTGTAACTTATCACAGGTGACCAATTTAGACATTTAATATCATGAGACTGAGCATCTTGGCTTCAAATGAGGTGAAAAAATGTGGAAAATGTGACTGACATGTAAACAGGTCTTCCTACATGAGATGCGTATTCTTCTAAAGGTAACAGATATTATTCAGGACATATCTAGGATTAAATGGGACGTCTGAAGCCAATTCCTATCAGTTTCATTGGGGTAGGTATTTTATCATCATGATGCCTGACTCAAAAATGGGCAAGCTACATGTACATCATGTATTTATCAATAAGCAGAAGATGGAGAAGTAAAAGATAGTGACCATTTATCAGTGTTTGTAGCAATGAACTTCCATCCACGTGCAATATGAAAATGGTAGAGTCACTGGGATTCAAAGAGAAGCAAGAGCACTCAACTGTTCAATGTCCTCATGTAAAACTCACATCAATGTCATAAACCCTTTGCCACACTGACTTGCAGCCATCTCCAAGGAATACAATGACAATCACACTGAGCACATCTGTGCACAGAACAGATAATGGGAGAGGGATGAATGGTTTAGCCCTTTAGAAGTAGAAAAAAATCTTCAGGCTTAAGAGGCACAGGTGCACCAGATCAAATATTAATTGAATTTAGGTACTTTGGTCTTTTCAAAGGACCTAGACATAGCAATGCTTACAACTGTGGTACTCAATTTTTAAGCATCTTGAAACTGCAATAAATCACACAAGCCCCGAGGGCTTTTTGTGTTCCTCCCTTAATAGCACAGGTGGCAATTACAAATATATAGGAAGGATTAACAAATCTCCTCACACAGACCAGATTGTCGAAAAAGCAAAATAGATGCCTGTACCCTAAACCCACTTAGTAGTGCAATTCAGGCATCTTGTTTTCACATTGCTAAAAAAAAAAAAAGTGGTCTCCCTCACTTGAAATCCACAATCATTAACTGTGAATTATGCTTTGAGAAAGTTCAAATAAAAAAAACCATGCAACTCTCTTAATTTGAAGCACAGCTGGCAGGTGGTCTAGCCACTCAACTGCTACAACAATACAGCTTGCAGGGATCTTTCTTACCCACCAATTGCTACAAAATGCAAAACTCTTCAGTTGAAGCTGTCTCAGTTCAGAAGGAAATAACAGCTTCTGCAAGACTGAACCTAGAAGTACACACCTGAGTACCAGTGATCAAGACAGCAAGCTGCGTTCCAGTCCCTGCTTCAGTGCATGTTTGTGTTTCACTAAAAAGGATCTATATAACCCTCCATCCACAAACAAAAACAAATATCCAGTCTGTGCACAACAAACTATATCATTTAGAGAGGAACTGCTTCAAACTGGGAAAAAAACACAAACAAACATCATCAAGTCACAAAACATCTGTAACATTGCAGTCAGGAACTTTCACCGAGAAAGGGAATGGTCTTCTGTCCTCCAGTATTCCAGAAAGTGGTCTAAGCACTGCTTGCTAGGAAGCTTTACAGTGAGAAGGGTGAGTTCTGAACAACAGCCAAAAACCCCTGTAGGCAGCCCTACAATAGGTAATAATACAAGAAGTACTATTTTCTTTTCAATATTTTAGAAATGCCCAAACATTACTAAGTAATCAAGAACAAGCCTCATGGTGTTGCTTTCCTCATAGGACTCAGTAATAGCAGAAAAAAATAAAACTTCATCAATAATCAAATGTCTGGAGTTTAGAAAGTTTGGACTGCATATCCCACAGTACCTATAACAAGTAAAGTAATGCATTTGGTGGAAAAAACACAGTGTTTGACAGAAATTACAATGTCGAATGAGATCAGTATAAAGTAGTTGTAAATAAGTTGTATAACCCACAAATCCTGAATACAGTGCAGCTTACCATCTCTGGCTCCAAATTAGGAAGATCTGGTTTTAAACTGACCATCAGGATACAAGAAAATGTATGACTTCATCAGAAATCAGATAAAACCAGATTTTTCTAGTCAATTCATTGCATCAGTCTTCTATAAAGCATCAAGAGCTTTTCTATCACTGTGAATGAGCCATTGTTTTGACAACCTTTTTAGACATGCTGAGAAGCATTTTTTTAAATAGCAAGGACATTTTAATTGTGGATGACATGAATCAACTCTGTGAAAGAACAGCTGCATCTTCAGATGACATGAAGAAAAGCGTGATCTGGATGCAAACTACAATAAAAGAGTGTTTGATCCTCCATTTATTATTTTTCTTCAAGCTCTACCTCCAAAACTAAAAAACCAAAAAAAACCCCAAAAAAAACCCCAACCAACCAACCCCAAAAAACCCCAAACAAACAAAAAAAACACCTCAGAAAAGATAGAAAGGAAAATAAAGTGCTAGGGAGGATGCTTTTCTGTGCATCTAAAGCCTATATTAACCTGTTTCAAAGATTACCTAAAAAATGAGTTGTTTTCCATTCACCAAACAACACTGCTTCACTGAATTCAAGGATGAGAGAACTCAATGTTAAATTACTATGATTTCATGAGTTTAAAAACTGAGCCTTCTCATTTTATTCTTTATAATTGGAAGCAAACACTGGAGTTCAAACAGCTATAAAATTCAGCCTTTGCAGCTTAGGCATATTCTAATTATTCTCATACAATTATTACTCGTGTCTTATACAAAAGATCTCAAATACAGGAGGAGATCTCAAGAATTTAGACAGAAAATGAACTACAAAGCACACCTTGAACACAAGAACTGATCCAGTCTCTGGCATGCTACCATCAATAGTAATTAATGCTTGGTACTTCACATACCATGACAAATGCAAAACAAGAAGTTAAGGTATGCACTCCAACTACAGTTTTGTACTGTGTACACTGTTGTTCCAACCACTGCAGACACTGTTCTCTCCTAGGCAGAGAAGTGGCATAAGGCCACCATCTTCCATCTTTGACAAGTTATGAAGATACAGGAAAGGGTACAATATCTGAAGCTTACAGAATCTTTAAAAGCTATTCCTGCATGTACTACAGTACAATTTATAAAACAGTTAGAGTATTTCAAACCTGAAAACTCAGCATTTCCAGTTCAGTCTAGTCTGGGAGCTGACAAATATGTCTATGATCACAGTACAGCCAACAACTGTCTGGTGAATGAAAGAAACAAACAAGTTCAGAGGTATGAAAAGAAATGTTACTCAAGTTATGTTAAATTTAAATTATCAGATAAAGTTTGTATAAGCTTAAAAAAAGGAGGAAAAACTGTTCAGAAAATTCAAAAATGTCACCACAATAGAAGCTTCTTAGGTGACTGTTCCTAAACCAAGACATTGCTAGGAAAGTCAGAACACAAAATGGACAAATGCAAGAGAGATAAATGGCAAAATTTTGAAAGCATCTTGGTCAGGAGAAGCAGTCATATCAAAGCCAAAGTTTCAAAAAGAAACATCAGTTTTGTGAATGGTGTATTTTTGAGGGGAAAAGTATGAAACAGCTCCAGAGCAGCAGGAAAAGAGTCTGCAAAACAGCATTTCAATTAGGATGAGGGAGTTTATCCTCTTTTCATTTGGAAGTTTTCAAAACAATCTTATACTTCACTAAAATCTCAAATTCTTTGATATAATATTGGATTCTCCACATAGAAACAGACATTAAGTAAGCCAGCATTTTAACAATTATATTTATTGAACCTTTACTGCCATTTTTGCAGGAACTTGTAAAACCGAGATTATACCTGGATACAGAAAAGTCAATTGACAATCAGGCAAAGGGGAATTTCTCTGTGGAAAGCAGAGAGGCTAACATGGCTGATAATATATATAGGACTATAGTTGGCCCATCTTCTAGGGACACTGAAAACTAGAGAATTATCAACAGATAGGGCAAGAGTGGAAAAACACTTTCTGTACTGTTGTACAAGTCTTGTCTAAAATGCTCAATATACAATCAGCTTCTAAATTCATTCAGCCTGACGCAAGTGCCTTCACAGATCTGTAATCAGTTTACAAGTGATTCTCAAACCCAGAAAAATATATTATTACCGGTCTGCACGCATACTACTTGACAACCAAAACTCTTCATGAGCTATCAGACCAAATTTTCAAAGCAGCTTCTTCCAGTAACATTTTATTTTTTTACTTGAAATTCGGTTTCCAATGCAAATCTCAGCACCCTTTTCAATCTATGCACTCATATGGAAAAATACGGTTAGGCAAGAGGCTTGAATTTGCATTTTCTGCAATTTTTTCTCATGGATGAAACAAATAAAAATTACAGGGAAAAAATTAGTAGATTAGGCCTCAGGTCTCTGAATATTTAGCACTATGATGTTCTCTGCCTTGAAACTATTATTTGCAGGTTGGAGAAAGAAGCTCTTCTGCCTTAAGCTTAAGAAGATTCCCTTAAGTAAGGGCAGCTGTGTCTAAAAAAACTGCTTCCCTATCAGTTCCTTAGAGCAGGAATGAAAATCCTATTAGTTGGCTTATGCCTTTCAGATCTTCAAAAGGTATCCTTTGAAGCTGAAGAAAAACTTTAAGTGACCAGTTATGCGAAAAAGCTTTTAAAAGAACAAATTATTATGTAATACTGCATACATCCAGATATTTTGTAAATTGGGAAATAACCAAAGATGCAAGGGGATTGAGGAATACGCCAGTGAAGTTGACTTGTCCCACTTCTGCTTCAATATAATAGCTTTTGCTAAGTAAGCAGGTGCACTCAGCTGGACTGCTTCCCTCTGAACCGTCCAGCACTCCACAGAACACTTTCAGGCTTTAAAATCTCTCATTAAGCCCATACCGACTTTGATACCCCATGAATTTCAAGGCCTTTCTGCTACTTTCTGCAAGATTCATTTAATATTCAGTCCTAGAATTACACAGTATGCTCACTGCTCCTGGAAGAGACAAAGAATAATTAGGAGAACTAGTCAGGCTTTCAGGTTGTCTCAATGATATCCAAGCATATCCGTAAATGTCATGGTGAATCATGCTGAAATATTATGTGACAAAATCCCTCCCTTTCATTTATCTATTAAGAACAAGTAAACCCAAAATATATCAAAATCTGTAGCCATTTAATACTAGACAAAATAAAAACCAGATAACCACCAAACCACAAGGTGGGATTTGGTAGCTGAAGTGGAGGATGTTAAAATTGTAAGTTTCATATGAAACCGAGTTCAAAATCTTCATGTAGCTTTATCCAAATCAAAGACTTCATTTGACGTGGTACTGCCAGACTACAGAGAGGGTTTGGTAAAAATTATGTTTCATGTAGGTAAATTAAAAAACCTTTAGAAGACTAAATAAGCACGAAGACGGGTATAGGATGTATTATCATAAACAGATCAACATATAGAGGATCATTGGATGGTAGAATAGGCTCCCTAGGGAAGTGGTCACAGCACCAAGCCTGACAGAGCTCAAAAAGCATTTGCTCTCAGGCACATGGTGTGACTCTTGGGGATGGTCCTGTGCAGGGACAGTAGTTGGACTCAATGATCCTTGTTGGTCTCTTCCAACTTGGCATATTCCGTGATTCTGTGATATTTCTCTTTTGAAACTGTTGTTAATTTTCATTTTGAGTGTGACAAACATTTCAAAGCATTTGACAGTGGAACTCATTTAAGAAACAAATGCAAAAATATCTCACATATATTCCTCTCACCTCTAGCACTCACATTTATTTCCACTCACTGCTGCCCACAACCCAGATGTCTAAAAGGAGATGTTTACAGCTCCTCACCTACAACTGTCTCAGTCTGCCTCAATCTTTCCACTTAATCTTTTAGCCTCAATCTTTCCACTCTTAACAGGCCCACAGCCTGGCATACATGGTATTCATCTTCACCCTCAAAGTGAAGCTCAGGTACAGAATTTTTTCAAGAGTATTTCACCACCTCTAGATGCTTTAGTGTCAAGAGACACATCATAGAAGTCAGAAGGTGACTAACAGCTGGAGAAGCTCAAGCATGCCATCTGATAGAAATCCTCAAAACACACCACAGCCCTCGTAGCCTCAGAAGCTCCAACACCATCCATCAAAACAATGAAGAGATTAAAAATCCTGATATCTTACCAAGATTGACAAGTCTAAGATCCAACAGCAAATATCCAGCACAGCACCTCAACAGTCTTTCACAAACAGGTAGCCAGAAACTGGACACATACTTCCCTCCTGGAATCATGGGGGTTTTGCAGCATGAAGTAGAGAAAATTTCAAAGTTCTGTCAGTATGGCAGTTTAGTTTTCTACTGACTTGAAAAAAATCCATAAATCCCTAAGACTCATGGATACTACACTATTATGTAGAACATGACAGATGTCAAGAACACATGGGCAAATTCCAAGAACACTCAGTAGTGTGATGAGTTTTCTAAATAATACTTTTATATATTTGTATCATCCCTACCTCTCTGCCTATGGTAGGTGTAGCCAGAGCAGAACTGGTATCTGCAGAAGTTAGGCAGAAGGCAAGCAGGCTAATACAAGTCCAGTTTCAGCTGGAACTACCTGCATGGGCAATATGCAGCCATCCTAAAAGCAAAAGCACATCCATTCAAATCCCGATCCCAGCTACTTCAGGGAAGCACAGAACATGCATCAATCTTTCCAAATGGCTACAAGCCTCATGCTCATGCAATAATCACTCCCAAGAACTCCTGTACTAATGGGTAATATTGCACTACAAGATCTTCTACATACAACCATGGGCAACAGACTATTAACCCTGCCTTTCTCCCCAGCTCGTGACACAACCAGCCTGAATTACTCTAAAATCATGGTCTAGTTGTATAAACAGTTACTTATTTCCAGTGCTTCAGAGAAATTAAGGAAATTCAGACATATTCTACAGATGAAGCTAAACTGTATTATTATGCCATCTATTGAATTTGTCTTTTGAATATTCTTGTTTTCTACATTTAATTCCATTACTCTAGAGTTCGTCTTACTTGTACCACTCTCTGCTTCACTTTTAGTAATTAATCAGACTAATTTATATAACTTAATAATTCCTGTGGAGTTAACTTTCACAGTTTAATTGCTGAGCTGACAGCTTTAGAAAAGCACTTCCTAAACCCATTTTAAAAGCAGTGATTTATAGTATGAATGCAAACAGGGAGCAAAACAAAAGCAATCACAGAGCTAAGAGCTTTTGATGAATGCTAAAAGGCCATTAAAATGCTGTTCATAGTCTATATGATACAGTCAATTTTATCACTTTCTCTGAATGCAATTGCTTCCTCTGAATATGCTGACAAAGAGGTACAAGTCCATGGATTGTTGGTGCTTGCAGAACTGTTTATCATTTTTAAATTTAGTGGTGTATGAAAAAACACAGAAAGCTAGTGTGCTTTACAAATCAAGGTCCTAAAAATGAACTTGGCTGAGGCTGTCTTTTTGAGGATTTTGAATCATGCTCCATATAAGCCAGAATAAAAAAGGATGAGGAACTTGCCTGGGACACTAAGACTGAACTACAAAATACATTAAACAAAGATAGCAATCAAGACTCACTTGACACGGGAATAAAGATATTTTACGAAGTGAAAGTGAAGAGCTGAACATCAGAAGAGAGTGGTTGTACTATTTAAAAACAAAATAAAACTATCCCTTTTGGAACTTTTATTATTTCATGATAAATTAATATAACCTAAAGGAGCATTTCCAAGATTACCAAATCTGTAGAACTCTTGATCTTGTTTTCATCTGTCCTGTTATTCCAACAGATAATACATCATCCTGATAGTCCTATGGAAGTTACATTTTGCATTACAGCATTAGACATAACTGCAGTAAAACACTGTCTAAAACTGCCTAACAGTTCAGTTTTAAAAAAAACCTCACTCATGACATTTGGTACCAAGTCACATGTACATAACAAAATATACCCTGGTTATAACCCAAATAGTTTGGTTAAGGATCTCCTCTGAAATGAGGAGAAATTGGATTCCCTTTAACTAGCAGGCTGTTCCATGCAATATGAAAGAATACAACACAAAAGGAAGCAAAATGAGATATAAGTTCAAGGAACTAATGACAGAGCTTAAGGCACAAGAGGAAAGCAGGATAGAGAAACAAGGGACTGAGGAACAAAGAGTCTGAAAGGGAAGGAAGAAAAAAATTGATATTACGCCCAAAGATTCTGCAGCTCTTTAGAATTCAGACAGATATGAATATACTTCATGAAGAAGGATCACCTTGACCACCTGCAAGGACAGAAGCCAAGGAATGAGAGTAACAATGCATATTTTTCACCCTTCAAATTGCAGGGCTCAGCATTTATTTGAATAAGGATTACAGTGTAGAAAAAGGTGCATAATTAAAACAGACTTTACTTCAACCTGAATTAACAGATGAGCATTATTAGAACAGGAGCGCATTTAGAAATTTCATTAGGAAAGAGCAGCCACATGTAGCAATTGTCCACATAAGGGAAACCCAGTGCTTTGAGCATCTTCTGACATTCTCATTTAGGAGAGAGAAAAGGAGGAAATAATGAGAGATAGTCTGAGGAAAAAATGAATAATACACAGAGCACCCCATAAATGGGTGACACTCATGTTGTCAGTTCTCCCCATTCTTGCCTAGTCAGGGGTTTTTCTTTCTTCAAGTATGTTGTAGAACATTAAACCTTTGTTACAGCTTAACTTGTTCACAACACTACAATCTCTTTACATCAAAGAACAGGCTCCACAGTTTCTGGAGCTTCCCATCTATTTTAGGCTGGAATCCCAAAGGCATTGGCCAACAACAAGGTAAGTAGGATATGCCAAATACAACAATACAATATGTCAGAACAAACACACTAGAACAGTAGTCACTAGTGAAATTAGGCAGGAGATGGAGTCAGTCCATTTAATAAGTCTCTACAAACATAAAACGTGTTTTTTCACAAGTTTTCCTAAATTTTTAGAGTCCTAGTTACATGCAACAATTGTTAGGTATAGCAAGCTGAAACTGGATATTATGGGACACATAACACAGGAGAGAATTTTCACGCTTCAAAGGCAAAGGATACATCACACAATTTCCCCAGATGCCCTGTCTATTCCAAGTGACAGAAGCACCTTCGGGCTGCTTTAGGAATTCTGTATCATCTCTGGAGCCATGTAATGACTGCAGGCAGATAAGCACTGTAAGACTGATTGATATCAGGATCTTGCTTATCCACACCTGCTCTGATAATACATGCAGACAACGGTTCTCAGAGGAGACATAATTTTCCTTTTACTACAGACGCAATTTGAACATGAAGAAATCTAGTTCTTGAGAAGAAAAAACCTAATGGAAAAGAAGCATAATTATATTGCAAGTGTTGGAGGCTTACAGCAGGATACAGAAGAATTGTCTGAATTATTTCTTATATTTACAGAAACAAGGCACAGAAATTAAAATTTAATAGAAAAAAGCCCAACTTACTGTCACAACAAAAACCCAAATTCTAACCAAGGATTAACAACAAAAAAGTGTATTGATCAGTTTGAAGACAACTAGATGCAAACCCAGTAAATTCTTTCATGTTGAATAGAAAAAAATTCAAAATACACAAAGAAAGACAACACATCTCTAGTACAAGTTGTCACCACACCTGAGAAGCATATTTTCTCCAGGTGATGACAAGAATGAAGCAACAATTTCACTTTTTCATTATCTCATTCTGCCTTTAGGATCATTCCTTTTTCCAGGCCACTCTTGCACCAGACAAACATGTGACCTTGCTAGGAACAAAGGAACATGCAAGGCCAGGGGAGAAAAACCTCTTTTGTCTGCACTAAATGAAAATGGATAACAAAGGCTGAGCCCAGGGAATAACATATGTTGCAAATAATAGTGAGTACCCACTTCCTGGGAGATTTACACCATAGAGTTCACACATCAGCAACTGTTTGCCTATAATAAATTCAAATTGACAAGAGTGAGGTACTATGGAACAGTATTTATCTTGAGATTGTCAGGAAAAGTCATTTCATTTCTTATGATTCATTTCATTTATACGTTAGTGTATTAACTGGATACATTATTGATCTTTGCTCCATCCAATTTCAGCTTCTATAGCATGGACAAAGTGATCTGAAAAATATCACTCCTGGCTTTTTTTTTTTTTTTTTTTTAGGCATAGGAGTGTCTGATGCATGTTTGAGGAAAACATCTCACAGTATTAGACACGCTATCAAAGGAACACATTCTGGAACAAGAAACTGCTATTCGGAAATATGTTACTGTGAAAGTCAGCTTTTCTAGAGGTTTCTACTAGAATCTAGAAAACCATGTTTTTCTAGATACTGCACTCTCCCCTCTGCTTGATCAGTTAAAAAGGCAAAGATGGAAGCAATGATGACAGTCCTGATACACTAAAAAAAAGGGAGGGGGAGAAAGGTTGCCAGTCAGAGTGAGACTGCTACAAGTCTGGGTGAAACCACCATTCAAGCAGAGAGCTGCTTCAAACATACAAACCACAGCTGTCACTCTGCAGAACTGCAGGTCTTCCACTCTAAGACAGTATCATTTGACAGCTGCTACAAATATTATGAATATCATGGATGTCCTGTTACTTTCATCTGACAGTCTCTGAATCATAATACAGAACCAGCTATTACAGAGAAAAAAAATTAAAAATAAAACAGAAAGGATGGGGGATGTAATAACGTGAGCAGCAGCAGAAAGCACAACATCAGGATGTCCTCCTAAATCTGAGATGGTCAACAGGCATGAAAAGCACATAGATGAGACTAGGCTGCTGTTTAATTTTATTTGGATAAGCAGCAGGATTTGTAATTGCATGAGAATCAATCTTCACTCTTCCCTAAGCCCTCCCCCCTTTTTGGAATGCATCAAGTTTTAAAACCCTGGATGAAGATACTATAAACAGGTTTTACTATCCAATCGTCTCGAAAGACAGGGAGAGGAGCAAATGGCAACGTTCCACTTGTTTCATCTGATTAGGGTCCAGTAAGATCAGGGTCCCACTGAAAAAAGCATTACATAAAGGAAGAATAGAAATGTTACTTTCCCAAGAGCTTACAATGAAGAGAGACAAAACGTCAGGAAATCACTCAAGTAATCCACAAGCCAAAGGACAACTAACATCACATCTCTTCCACTAATTCTCTCCAGAGCCAACACTCTCCTAGCAGTTTTAGCTTCCCACAGGAAAACGAGATACCTCTGATCTCTGCAGTAACTGTGTCAGTGGATGTTCATATCCTAGATTCAAACTGTTCTGCACTGCTGAGATCTTTCTGATCTCGGTGGCTGCTGCACGCCAGTGATGGCTTGCTGCATACAGGGGGTGTTCTGCAAACAGAAATGTACTGCCAAAGTCAGCATTTTTCCTGCGGAAAGCAGACTTTGGCAGAAACAATTTGCTTCTGATGGTTAAAACGGTTGATTTCACACTTCTCCATTTTCCAGTCTTATGCGATTTTCTCATGGGCAGCCATGCCAATTCGTCAAGTTAAAATTCCCACCTTCACACCATAAGGCTATTTTGACAGCTCCACTTTCCAGTTCTGTTGTCCCCAACCAGCAAGAAGCATTACTGGTCGAAATTTAACCCATTCACTGAAAAGCAGGTAGCCAGCCTGTTCAGGCAGGACTGTTTAATTTCTAGTTTCAGAAGCTGCCTGCAATGAAGCAATTACAGTCAAATACAACAAGGCAATATGATTTTACCTGGAATTCTTATTCATGCCGAGCTCGCTGCCCGGACTCGCGGTGCGTACGCGCCATCCTGCGGCCACCGAGCGCCGGTGCGAGCCCGGCTCTGCCAAGGCAGCCGAGGACCGCTTGGACCACCACCGCCGAGCTTTTAACCCTTCGAGAGCAGCTTTGCTCCTCACTAGGTCCTCTGCAGACAGTACCATATTTTTCATACACAAACATTTAATTGATGTGAAATGAGCCCTTCAGATAGGACACTCAAATCTTACAGAATAAACGTGCTATAAAACAAAAAAAAAATTATAGTGTCCCAGGCTTTAGCACAGCTTCTTAGAGAGATTTACACTTCAGACTGGAGTTGTTACAGTTGCAAAAACAGCAACTTAGTTAAATTTTGGTGTTTACTGTCTCAACTCCTTGTCTAACTCTTCTTCCTCTTAAAAAAAACAAATACCATTTAGGTATTTCTGAAGTCTTTATGGGAGAAGGAAACAGTGCAGTAATAATTTTTACCTAATCTCCTTATTCTTCTTAAATCAAATTGCTTTAGGCTTTTTTGTTCTGTTTGTTGGCTTTTTAACACATAACTGGACATAGCTTAGCCTCAGTGTGTAGAGATTTTAGAAAGTGGTAGTATAGTTTCACATGACAGGAGACATTTCTCATTAAGAACAACCATATGTAGGCCTTACTGATACTTCATGAATCATGCAAGACTTGCAGCAAATCATCATTGTTCTCAGTTTGCATGTAATAAAGAAAGACAACAAAGGTATACCTTCTTACATAGTAGGAAAACAGAGCACTCAACTTGTGGTTGCTATGGCGTATAAACAGTGATGCAGATATCTGCCATATGAATCCAGCTGGGATATGCATCCAAACAATTGCATACTATTTTTTTTTTTTCAATAGGGTGACACCATAATTGGCTAAGGAACCAGACCAAGCCCACGAAAATAAATGGAAAACCTTCTTTTGACTTCTCCAGGCATTGATCGGTGCCACACTGACAACCTGGAAGTGAAAAAACAATTACATGAAAAGCAGCTGATATTCAATCAATCTTTCACAGCCAGAACCCCACAGAAGTTCAGTATCTCTCCACGTGTTATTTCACATTTATATACCCATCTTTTACTCAGTCTGTACATCACACTATTAGAAGGCAATTACCTAAATTAGAAATTCTTCAGGTCATTAAAGCTAATAAAATTCGATTTTCAGTGTAAGAGCATTCACATGCCAACTAAGCAAACAATCCTTCCTCACTACACCACAAACAGGGTAGGAACTCCACTTCTATTTCAGTCTACTACATCTAATTATTGAGCCTTTCAGCAGATCCAAACACTGCATAAAGTCATCCAAATTAAAGAGGAAAAAAGGTGATTTTTTTAAGGCACCTCATCTTTTTTTTCATACCTCAGCTTTCCCTTCAGCAAGTTTTGGAATGTGCCAGTTAAAAAGTGCTTTGAGCACTGGCCACCTTAAAGCCTGATGATTTACTAATTTAAAGCCCAGAAATGCTCCTGCCTCCAAGCTATCTACTAAGACTTCAAATCACGCCTGACTTTGCATGTCCTTGCACTGTTTTTTCAGACGGCTTTACACCTAGATCTTTCTCTCAACTTGCCCTCAGGAGCAAGGGCCATGACAGCCCCAAAATGCTGAAGTCTAGCCATGACTAGAAAATGACATTGTGTCTCTCGTGTCTTTCTAAGTAGCACCAGCTAAGCCACATGTTGAACAAACAACAGCATGTGACACCCAGCAAGAGGGGACAAATTACACCACATCCTGCTTTTGTTTGCACTGATCCTACTCATCTGGGGGCAAATAAAATTACTTTCAGATGTCCCACTTCAAATTTTAATTTTAATACTGTTTCCTTTTATGAGCAGAAACTTTTGTGGAAACATGATAAAATGGATTAGAGGATAAGTGATCAGAAGATTGAGGGAGGTGATTTTGCCCCTCTACTTCGCTGTTGTGAGATCCCACCTGGAGTGCTGCATCCAGCTCTGGGGTCCCTGGCATAGCAAGAACATCAACCTGTTGGAGCAAGTGCAGAGGAGGCCACAAGGCTGATCAGAGAGCTGGAGCACCTCACCTATGGAGACAGGCTGAGAGACTTAGGGTTGTTCAGCCTAGAAAAAAGAAGGCTCTGGGGAGACCTTAGAGCAGCTTTCCAGCAGCTAAAGGGACCCTATAAGAGAGTTTGACACAGACTTTTTACAAGTGCATATAGTGATAGAACAAGGGGGAATGGCTTCAAACTTAGAGAGGGTAGGTTTAGACTGGATATTAGGAAGAAATTATTTACTGTGAGGGTGATGATACACTACCACAGGTTTCCCAGAGAAATTGTGGATGCCCCATCCCTGTTAGTATTCAAGACAAGGCTGGATGGGACTCTAAGCAACCTGGTCTAGTGGAAGGTGCCCCTGCCCACGGCAGGGGGGTTGGAAACAGATTGTTAAGGTCCCTTCCAACCCAAACCATTCTGTGATTCTCCTTTCCCTCCAGGCCAGCCCCTGCTTCGCCCCGGCGCTGGTGCCCGGCCCTGGCCGCACTCCGCGGCGGTGCCAAAGCTCGGCACCCGCCTCTCCCTGCACCACCGGGCTCCAGCCCTCGCTTCACGGGCACTACGCAGAAGGAACCGGCGGGGGAGCCACGTGTTTTACGGCTTTCGCCCGGATCCACAGGGCATCGGAGTTCGGACTCGGTCCGCCACTCGCCGCCGAGCCGCTCATGCGGCCGCACCGCCGGCGGGCCCCGCTCCGCCTGCGGCGCTCGGGCGGCTGCGCCGGACGGGGCCCCGTCCCGCTCCCCGCCCCGGGGCCGGCCCAGCGACCGCCCGGGCGGGCCCGCCCATTCCCACCGCGGGGCCGCCGCCGCTCACGGCCCGGCCGCTCCGCGCCCTCCCGCCGGTAGGTGCCTGCGGCCGCCACCGTCCCCTCGGGACAGCGGGGGCGGCGCGTCTGAGCTCGGGGTGGCCCTGGGGGCTCCATCCTCGCTCCGGGGAGGGGCTGGGCAGCACCTGGGTATCCGGGGTATCTCGGCAACCACCTCGGGGTTACCGAGGTGCCTCCTCAGTTATCCCTTAAAACACAGCCGGAGCCCGCCCGTGTGTACAGTCACCACCGCGCCTCTGCGGGGGGACGGGCTAGGGGGTGAGCGAAGTTGACATATTTTTTGAAAGCATGAAGTGGTTTTTTTTTTTAAAGCGGCCTTGCTCGGTAGATCACTTCTAGTAAGTGCCAGCACATGCGTGTTGCTGTGGTTGCTGTTTGCCTGTCCATTTCGTTCCTGTGCTTCCGTTCCCTTCGGAGATGTTTTCCCGTGGCCTTTCCAGGCCTTTAGAGTTCCCGCTGGACTTTAGTTCACTATCCACTGAATTTCTGTGGGCACCAGCGTAAAGGGGGGAAAACACTCATCAGATACATTTGAAAGATATTCTGAATGAACCTTTCTAAAAAAAAAAAAAACAAAAAACCTCTAACTTGACAAATGTTGTGACTTATAACGATGGCTTGCAATTGTAAAAGCATTTCAAATGCAATGCTTAATACAGCTAAGTAAAGCTGGATCCTCATTAAATAAAAAAAGAGCTGATGGTTGTTTAAGATCCGTCAAATCTCCAAATTTGTCATCTGTCTTTAAAACTTCACAGCTGGCAGTAAAGGGAGGGGGAGGGTGTTTTTTTGCTGTTCACTGGCATACCAACAAATTCCTCAGGTCAAAGCTATACTGCTATTTGTGTTTATCAGAACAGGAGCATATTTCTGACCTAATCTCTCTGCGCAGTTGTCATTGGGAGGCTGTGACAAAAGCTGAGAGTATGAAGTTGAAACCTTTTCCTTCAATTGATTCCAGCGCTAATTTTAACCTGATTACGTCCACATTTAGTTTATGATGGCGCACATCTATGGAGATGAGGAATTGGAAGCATTACTTGGGGGAAACACACATACCAAAAGCACACTGCAGTTCCTATTCACTTTTCTAGCTTCATGTCCACCTAATTACTCTTTCCATATAGCTATGAATTATTCTCGGTTCATGACTGCTGTGAGTGCAGCAAGAAAAGCATCTCCGATAAGAGTCCTGAGTGAGTACATGTCCATTCTTCCCAGTTTCTCAGAAAGAGTATCATTCTACATACTGGTCTTTGCTGGGGTATCATGGCTTAAAGACTTCAAAAGGCTTGAAAGAAAATCATGCTGTAAGCAGACAAGCAAGGCCAGATAACTGCTTTGACTTTGTTTTTCTTTATACCTGTTTGTTGTCTCAACTTGACAAAGTGAATAGCCTTGAACCATTTCAGAAACCCATACAGAGAGAAGAATTGGTATTATCATTTCAACAAGTGTCTGAAAAATCTCTGCTACTGTCTCTGAACCAGGGCTTTGGCCACAATTTGCTACTGAGTTTACCCTGGTTGTCCAGAAACAAGCGACTCCTAATGACTTGAAATTCAGTCCCAGCATATTTCTTTCCACCTAGCTTTCCTGTATCCTGTTTATGTCCATAAATTCCTCGCCACCATCACCCTCTCAGTATTACTACAATTTCCTTTTCCATATTACACTATCTTGAGGCTACCACATTACAGTCTTCTGTGTGACAGATAGAAAAGGTTAACTGCCTACTTGTTTACTCAGTTGAAACCTATGGAGACCTGCCAAAACTGGAGCATGAGACATGCATCAGCAGTTAAGCCTTCAGGGGTCAATTTCCTCTCTTGGTAAGGGGCTGGCATTTGCTGTACTGCTTAAAATGCTTCATATAGGTACAACTAAGTCAAGTAATTCACTCTAGATAGTCTCTTTTTCAAGTGATACATTGATACACATCATAGCGCAAATTATAAGTAGCACAGTTCCTGCAGAAAGACACATTCAGACTGTAGTTTTGATGACAAAGTAAATCTCTCTTTACCAGAGCAAATGTTACAGGCATAACCCATATTGTTGTACTAACTGATAAGAATTAATTCCCCATGTTCTAGTTTGCTAATAAGTAGTGGAAAATAAATTTGAGAACAGGAGGCTTTAAGCCAGATCTGGTGTCATCTCTCCTCTCATGTCTGATGTAAAACTGTCAAGCCAGCATGAATGCCATCTTGTGAGCTCTTAGATTTAATGTAGTCAAGTGCCCTTGCTGGATTAAAGTCCAGTCTGCACTGCATAGATTGGATCTGAGTGATTGTGAAACTCTGACTTTAAAGCAAGAGTTAAGATTTTCTTCATGGTGAATTACTTATACAGTGGCATTATTTAGTGGCCTCTGCCACTAAAACAAGGCTGACAGAAGTGTTTCCACTCCCCTATAGAAAAGCTATAATCATCTGTCAGCATAGCTGCACTACTGCCATGTCAGCTGAAGTGAGACTGAACAAAAAACAAAGTCAGTCGTTTCAAATCAGTCTAAACAGAAGATCATTAAGATTTTAAATTCTCAAAGCTCAGAAGATCAGTCACAGAAGTTTTAATAATAGAATAGTCCAGATTGTTTTAAAAGAAAATATAGTTGTTTTAACTTCAGATAATTTTTTCTCTTAGTCTGTCCTGCCAGTATCTCCCTCCCTGCCTCCCCAAACACCTTTTTAATCCAAACAGAAAGACAAGTTTAAGAAGAATTGTCCTTCTTAATTCAAGATAGTTAAAAAAGTGAAATATGGAACAAATTCCTCTGGACTATTATTATATATTGACTAAAGGATAGGATCAGCATTGCAATAATCAAATTGTAACCACGGTGTTTTCCTTTTAATCTAGCTGAATTGATGCAGAAATCTCCTCCATCTCTCATCTCTCTGGCTGGAGGGGCACCAAATCCTAACCTTTTTCCATTTAAGAGGGCAATTGTTGACATTGGACATGGAACTCCTATTGAGATTGGGGAAGATCTGATGAAGAGAGCTCTTCAGTACTCAGCCTCAGCAGGGTATCTGTCACAGCTACTTGCACTTCAAGATGCCAGAATCAAAGGATCATAATATCATTTGTTATTGCATTAATTCACCTGTGTTTTTAAAACCTGTTCATAAACCCCTTTTTTCCAAAACCAGGTTCTTTCAAAAAACAGGCATCTTTCAATTTACCTCACTCTAAAACCCTATTCCTAGTAATTCTCAAGCCAGAGCATTTCCTGGCTGTTATTATTTGAGAATCCAGACTCCCAGATCAGATATTAATTAAAAGATACTGCATTACAATACGTAGTTTCCACATTCTGGAATATTTATGTTCTTTTCATTTGGCACCATATATTAAAGTCAGTATGTACAACTTGTGGTAGCGAAGAGGAGGTATTTGTAGTTGTGTCATTTTTGGTACAAAACTTTGGTAAAAAAATTGCATATTGCTACATTACTTAGTGCTCACGTGAACTCCCCAGCACACAGCACTAAGTCAGGCTTGGGACAGGTTTGAAGAAAATACTTAGGTACCTACAGAGTCACACAGGGCATTAATCAGTTAAGACTTTTCTTAAAATTTAAATGAACCCCAACCATTTGTGAATATCCTACAGGTTTTAAGACTTTTTTAAAAAAAACCTGTTTCAGAAATCCTTTTAATCTGCAGCATTGAGAGCTTTGTCAGATTGCTAAATTTGAGTACAGAATGATCACTTCTAGGAGTGGATACTGTTCAACCTCCACCCTGTTTTGTCCTTGGCAAATAATTTCTGCCAAGACTTCAGTATGATAATTTGGTGTATGGACCACAGATGCCCATCTCATTTGCATAATTTGATAAAGCAGTCATAAAAATCACATCTAAGTGTATCTGTGTGGCAGACTCGGGACTGTGTGCTAGATTTGGCAGTGATTTAGAGATGCAGCCTAGCTTTGGCTTGTGTAAGATGTTAGATGCACCTTCTTATTCATGTTTCAGGATTCCAGAGCTGTTGTCTTGGCTAAAAGATTTCCAGCGGAGCCTACATGATCCCCCCACAGCCAACTACAGTCCTGAGCAAGGACAAATGGAAGTGTGTGTCACAACTGGCAGCCAGGAAGGCTTGTGTAAAGTAAGACCGAAAGCTTCATATATTAAAAGCATTTCATTCCGAGAGATGTTTATTCCCGCGTTAGTTCATTTGTATCAGCATTAAATGCCACTCTATAACTATATGCAGGATACTTTGTTAAATGAATGCCTGACAGTATTATCAATACAAGATAATGGAACTGAAACAAAATTGGTGTGGCATTCAAGTCTGTTGGGACCACATGAATGTTCCAGTAACCAAAGAGCCTGTCAGAAAATAGGTAACATTCCATGTTATTCAAGTGGTGCAGTAATAAGCACGTAGATGCATTATTTGCTTTACCTTAATTCTGTTCTAAATGTGTTTCTTCTTTTTACTTCATGGGGTTTTTTTAACTTCATGAAATAATTACCCTTTAAAGTCCACTCTCACTGTTTATTTGTTCTTTTCTGTAACTTATACAATAGAAACAGTGCTTCAGAGCACTGTCTTTCCATGTCAAATTGGTATTCTCTAGTTGATTACCTAGCTGAATTTGGCTGTAAAGCAGATTTTTCATCTGTTCATTGCTTTTCTCACAGACAGGATAATTAAATGGTTAGAGAATTACTAATATCTAATCAAGATTTTTAGTCCCACTAAGTAGTCAGAAGTATAAGCACATGTACAAGAATGTAGCAATATTTCTAAAATAGACTTTTCTTTTACAGGTGTTCGAAATGCTCATTAATCCTGGAGACAACATCCTTTTGGATGCACCCACATACCCTGGGACACTAGCAGCTGTAAGTATTCATTAGCTACAAAACACTGTAAATGTTACATTTGAACTAAACAGCAATTTACTACCTGATCTGCAGTTTTATACAGATTGTTTGCATTTACCATAAAAACGTATCTAAGAATCAAGATTTTTGAGTTCAACTCTAAATATTCATAAATATTAATTCATAGAGGGTTTTCTACTGGAAGTTCTATAAAAACTATTCCAAATTCCTCTTCCAAATCCGAGTTCATTCAAGGGCTAAGGTCACATTTGATTGGGTTGGAAAGAAATGACATCAGGACCTAGTTGAGTTGAAGCAAATTTGCAACAAGTGGGTGTTTTAACATGTTAGCACAGTCACCTGAAGTATTTCATCGTCAGATTATACCATAACTATAAATAGTGTAAGATTGGAATAGGCCTGAACATCCATATATGAGTATGAAGAAGTGAATTAGTCAGAACTATACAAAAGTAACACAGTTTCCTTCTGACAAGTAACTTAATCAGTATAAAATTAAATGTCAGCTGAAAACGTTTAAAAGCTGTAAGAAGGCTTAGAATAAATAATACACCACAATTTCAGTGTAGTCTCCCCTTGCATTAAAAGAAATTCCGTTATTGTTTGCTGTGCTAAATTTAAATATGTTGTCTAAACAGCTGTACTTTGTTAGAAATGTATTTTAACAATGCAGCAGCTTGCATTTTTACTTAAAAATGCAGAGCACTACATGGCACAAATTGAAATTCCACAGAGGATAGACAGCAAGTTTTTTCATTGGTATTTTACCTATATTTTTCATACTGCTGTCAACATGTCATTGCAGTAGCATCATTTCATTCTCCTTTGTATTGCTGAATATATCTATTGAGAACATCTTGTTTGCCCTTTGTCAGTGAAGAATAGCTTATAGTTCTGGCACTTCTACTGAAGCAGAGCATAAATTGTCAGTAGGAAGCGAAGATACTATGAACTTAACTGTCTGCAGTGAGAGCATGAGGAATGCCAAGAGAATACAGTTCAAATTCACAAAATCCCTTTCTGCTTGCAAAACCACATGTGATTTCCTAGAAAAAAAGCTGCAATTGAACATAGGAGTTACCCATTTCCTCTCAGTTTGCTTAATAGGGCAAATAAAGAGTAATGTGGAAAGTCTGACAAGCTTTACAGCAAATTCAGGCAAACTTTCTTTTGACTCATGAGCAAATGGAGTTTGAGGTATCTCTAAAATCAGAAAGACAGTCTTTGTATTGATGATATTTTACAACACCAATGACAAAAGGAAGACCTTTGAATTACATGATTGTGACAGTTTTGTTCCTTCTATCAACAGCTGAGACCCTTGGGTTGTAATATAATTAATGTTCCTAGTGACCAACATGGCATTATTCCAGAAGCTTTAAAAGAAATTCTGTCTACTTGGAGCTCAGAAGATGTAAAAAATCATAGCCATCACCTTCCCAAATTCCTGTACACTATTCCAAATGGGTGCAACCCAACCGGCAACTCTCTGAGCACAGAGCGCAAGAAGGAGATTTACCAGGTATGTAGCTGGGGCCTTGTGAACTGTGTAGGTAGAAATAAATAAATGTCAGTCTCGTTTCAGTTGAGGATACTCATGTGGTATTTGGGCCCATTATTGGTCCACTAGACATTCCTCCTAGAACTTGTTTCTAGCAGAATCTCTTTCATGACAACTCTCCAAAGGTGGACTACGCATTAGATAAATTGTTTTTCAATAGTAGCCCATTGATGGCTGGTACCTTTTTGCTGTGGGCTTCTAGTCTGACTTACTGCAAGCTGCCTGTACAGTTTGCTACATGGAACAGAGCTCCAGTTACATACATGGGTCCTTGTACTACGGATACTGTGTTTACTCTTATAATTGCTTCGTGTCTAAAATGGGCACTTGAAAGCTTCTCATGATGGGGCCTTGTATATAATGAATGACCAATCAATAGGAGCATAATACGGTCCTGGTAAGGAAAAAAAAAAACAAACAAACAAAAACCAAACCAAAACCAGAATGAATTTAGTGTCTTTATCTTATAACAGATCTTTTTTTATTCGTTTCTGTAGCTTGCAAGAAAATATGATTTCCTCATAATAGAAGATGACCCTTACTACTTTCTTCAGTTTGAAAAGGTAATTTGTCTTCCATAATCCTTAGTAACACCTTATTTTCTGGTCCAGGAGAAAACTAAGGTTTGAGCCATGGATGCTCCTTCTTCATGTCCTACCAAGGTAGTTGTAGGCCTCACAGTCATTTCCCCTTTCAGTCATTGTCCCCTTTGTGACATTTTATGTTCTGTTAATCAGCAGTTCAAATTCCTCAAGCCTCATACAGGATAGAATTTCCTTCAGAAGTCAGAAAAAAAGCAAGTGTGTCACTGAAGAAGCACTTGAAAATTGCAGCCTCTTAGTGGTCCTTTCAGACCAGTCTCTTCTTTCATTCAGCAGAAGACTTCCAGCTCCCCATCTACTGTACCCCCTTTGCCTTTTGGAAAACCCAAGAGAGTTCTCCCAGGTACCACAGAAAGTGGTACTGGATAGGTAGCTTCCCTTCTTCATGTAAATTTTCCCCAGATTTCACATGTGAATCTACAGTTGCACAGTCTGCAAAAGTACCTAACATCTGAAATGAAAATTGGTCTTATAAAGCAGTAAAACATGGATGGAAGCTAAAGTTCAGTAATTTCTATTTTGAAATACATTTTTATGGGAAGAGGCAATAAAATAGTTTCACTGAATAGTATTGAATACTATTGTGTAGCTTTGTTAGAAAGTGTAGGGGAGAAGGTGTAAAAGCAGAATTCTTGATAAGTAAAAAGTATGCTGAACTCAGATCATCACAATTTGGTCACGTCTTCTGATTTCATTTTTTAATAAAGCGAAGCAAAAAGCTACAGGACTCCATTTTAGAAGTCACAGTACCTGTTTACTCCACAAAGAAATTTTGGCAGAAAAATCATTATTTCTCACTACTTCTTATGGCATCATACCAAAACTTGAACTGAGCACTTGTATGATGAACAGTGGGCTAAGTAAGCATCAAAAAATAACAAGGCTGATTTCTTGAAGACTTTCATAGAATATTGAAATCACATCTCAGACAGCTAGCCTAAACAATCACTTGTCAGCAAGTTACTGTAATATTTTCCTTGGAATACAGATCTGTAAAATATTTATTATCAAAATATTTCTTTTAGAAATGAACTGTGTCTTCATGGTAAGGAAAATAATTCCATCTTAGTCCTTACTAGCACCTTGAATTTTATTTTTTATTTTTATTCCAAGCCATGGGCTCCAACTTTCCTCTCAATGGATGTGGATGGCCGAGTTATCAGGACCGACTCTTTCTCTAAAATTCTCTCATCTGGGTAAGGCCAACTGCAGACTGCTTAGCATTGCCTATTCAGTTAAGGCACAAGTCTTTATACAAGATTATCAGACATGTCATAGTGGTTTTTCATCTATTAACTATCCACTTGTGGAATGAACTTCTAAATCCACGGCTTTTCACAGTCTGCTCTCTTTTCATGTCATCTCTTGGCAGTCATTTAACTCCAGGTTCTGTTTCTCTTCTGATACTAATACTTGAGCCCCTGTCCCCAGGCAACCCATTCTTGCAGACACCATCTAGGCAGAAAGACAGATGCTGGATTCTAGCTATGTTCCTGGAACTCCTAGAAGCTTTTCTCTCTTCTTTTTCCATTTCTCTTTCTATCTCTTACCATTCCTGTAGACTCACTGAACTTGTAATAGGAAAAAGAAACGATAGCATCATTCTTCACAAGCTATTCATAGGGTTATACTTATATCTAGCCCTACAGTTCTTTCAGGTTGTTCCCACCTGCCTGAAAAAACTAAGTTGGCTGTTTTCCATTTCACACTAGTTGAAATATTTGATTTTTAACTTTCTTTTGTTTATAACATCATCCTTGAGAATGTGAGGAGACAACATGATGCTAAGTGTGATTACACTTCCAGAAGTGACACTATAAAATGGCATGATGCAATTTTATCTTTACCAAAGACACATATGACCTTACTGGTTCTATTTTTCCTCAAAGAAAAACTTCAGCCAATCTGTAAAGATGGGTAGTAAGAATTGAAGCATAAATAACAATCTAGTTTATCAATCTAAATTCCATTTCTTCTGCAGTACCGAAAGGGAGTGAAAGAATAAAGCCATTTGCCACTTCTCATCTGTTGTCATAAAGCCTGAGCATTCATGATTTTTCATTGTGTGAGAACCTCTTCCCTTTGGTTTATGTAATCTTTATGGTTGCAGAGGAAAGCTTACAAACACAGAATATGTCCAGAAGACTCATATTTAAGAAGCCACTGTAAGCATTAAAGCCCGTTATTTGTTATTATTTCATAACTTTGACACTCAGCTTCTAAATTGCATAAGCCTGGGGCTTAGGGCAGTATTAAGATACAGAGAAATGCATAAGAGATCCTTACACTATCAACGAAATGGTTACATGTTTTCCTACATACAACTCTGTCATAGTTTGACCTGCCCCCCCCCGGGGTGGGGCTGGAAGTGGTTGGTCCCAGGTGAGTTTCTGATGAGGGGCCAGTCAGAGCTGTTTTTCACCCCTGTGAAATAAGCATATTACAACAGCTGGGAGGAAGTGGTTGGCAGAGAGAGAGAGAATGGAAACCATGAGGTGAGGCAGAGGAGAGAGGCCTGCGGGTCCCTTGCAGGGGGCCAGGCCCTCTTTTCCCCCCCGGCCGGGCTGCGGGGGAGCCCAGAACAGTATTATAACTGGACCGGGTGCCTGTGGCCAAAGGCTAGTGGTTCCCCCCCCCCCACCACTGCCCAAGAGAGGCAGTGGCGTGGACTTGAGAGGCCAGCCAGGGGGTTAGAGCCAGCCCCCCCCCAGCAGACAGGCACAGCATTGGAGCCGAACCAGAGATGGGTCGAGGGGTGGCCCAGAGCTGAAGAAGCAGCTGCAATCATGCAGAGCTGGAAGAATTCCAGGCAGGGGAGAGAGACTGAAGCGGTCTCACTGCCACCTTTCCTCCCTCCCATGGCAGGGGAGGAGGCGACCCTAAGCTGAGACTGAAATAAAAACAGAGAGGCCGAGGGGCTCAGAGGTGCCCTACGTTAGGTTTGGACGAGGGCAGCCGAAACCAAAGGACGAGGAACGTGGGAGATGCCCTCCCCTTGCTATGTGGCAAGTCAAGCTGATGCTACAGCTGAAACAGAGAAAAGTCAAACCAAGCAGGCTTTTTCTGGGTAAGGACTTTGGTGAAACTATTTGGGGTATAAAAGACTGAGCAAAAACCCAGAAACCCTGCAACCTGGGGAGGAAGAGTGGACTCAAAGTGGAGAAGTCCCTGAATCTTACTTCCTGGGAGGAACCTTCACGAACCAGGGGAAAAGGACTCAAAAGCTGACTCCCTGTAACTCGTGATGAAGACCTGGTGCAGCAAGTGTTCCCTTGCAGTCCAGGAGGAGACCTCAGCAGAGGCCGAGGAGCTGGTGGGAGTGCAAAAGACCCCTTCCCTGATACCCCAGTGAGAGAGACTTTAGCTATTGCCCTGAAGGTTTTTCTTCTGAACTGATGTGTGAGGGCCCTCAGGGGTGGTAGGAATTGTATTAATACTGTGTATTTATTTGCTTTTTAGTTTCTATAGTTTTTATTCTGTTAGTAATAAATTTTTATATAATTCCCCATGCTGAGTTATGCCTGTCTGAAAACTTCTCTTTCACGTTGAGGCAAATTGTGGGGGAGCTTGGAAATTGGATTTTTGGAGGCTTTCAAACCACGACAAACTCACACAAATATTAGCACATTGCATTTCTGTAGTAACTTTTTTCTATTTTGTTTTCTAGGTTAAGAATAGGTTTTCTGACAGGTCCCAAGCCTCTTATTGACAGAGTTGTTCTACATATTCAGGTTTCAACAATGCACACCAGCACTTTCACACAGGCAAGTACCAAACTGCCATCTGCATTGTATTTAGAAAAGACAATACATTCCAAGTTATAAGTATATATTCCATTAGCGAATACCTTTGCACTTTCACAGTTGCTCTGCACTTTTGCAGTTTTCTTTATGCACATTATTGTCAATTCTGCTAAAGGAAGAGAGACCACCATAGAACTTAGAACCAGAGGCAGAAGGTTGTCTCAGTGCATGGATAGCACAGCTAATATCCCTTAACCCTCAGATTGCAAGAATCAAGATTTGAAATACTTTATATCTCTTCCCAGTAGGTTCATTTGGAAAACCTCAATGTAAAGCATACATTGGAAGAAGCACTCATTTTTTTTTTCATTCTGCTTTGCAATTAGAACAATACTGGCAGCCCAAAAGACATTACAAAGCAGGCTGCCAACTACAGCCCCTTTATGGTTAGTGATAAGGAAAGGAGACATTGAACACAACTAAATATGGCTTCCATCTTCCAGCTCTATTAGTTCATCACAGAGGCACTATTAAAGTGAAGAGGCTGATATGGACAGGAAGGTAAAGCAATATACGTTGCCTTCCTCTTTCTCCCTGAATACCGTAATTAGCTTTCCATCCATTTTTCCCTCCTCCCACCCCAACCTCCAAATGCTACCATGATCCTTGGATACTGTAATGGCCTGTTGCTGTTGGTATCTCTGTCTATAAAGGGCTCCAAGAGATGCTGCATGCAATTTCATGCCTGAGGAATTTTGAATAGTGCATCTGGCTATGTATTTTTTGATGATTTGGAAGAGTTCTGTTTAAAACATGGTATTGATGATGTGTGTTATTTCTTTAGATTATGATATCACAGCTGCTTCATCAATGGGGACAAAAGGGTTTCTTGGAGCATGTTGACAGGTAGGGTCATGTCATATGCTGAGTCCCATAATCTGTTATTCTGCTACTTGTTACCTACATCAAACATTCTTTGCAGTAAACAAGTCAAAGGACATATATCAGTATTAGGCCAAATAGATAAGGCAGGTCACCAAGACTATCAAGTTCACACTAGAGCTGAAGGAACTCAGTATGAAGTTGCAGACATGCAGGTCAGGGCATGTCTCCTCCCACTACAGGCAAACAATCCACCAGTCCACTGGCACAGGCATTATGCAGCTCCCATCTCAAGAGAACTTGAGAGGATCCTGGAAGCTTCAAGTCAGTGAATAAAGTTTTCATCCCTCCTAAAGTGATAGGGTTTAAAGCAAATGCTAAGATCACTGAGCACAGAATTTACTGAGAAAGAATCACTTTCTATAAAGGGAGCTCTTGCCTTACTACGGCAGCAGGGATTCACCTTCTAACATCCTTGATCTCATGATTGTGGATACTGATTGAAAAACCTATAGAGAGCAGTGAAGTTCATCTACACACACCAAACATTGCCTTTTTCACCACTCTTGGAGACAGAGCACTGGGCTACAGTTTAACTCAGTAAGGCATTTCCTAAATACTGACCGATACACCTTTTTTTCATTTATTATGCAGAAGGAGCATAGTTTCTTTTGAATATCAGTACCTCATTTTAGATGCTATACTTAGATATCATTAGAGCCCCAACCCTCCTACTTCAGTGGGAGTGTGCTATACTCTGTAAAGGCCTGTAACAGGAATGTGAGCAAAGCATGCAGAAAGTTCTTATATATCACTGTAACAGCCACTTCTGTCCTCTGAGCACCTGCCTGATGTTCATACTGTAAACACCAGTACTTAAAAAAAAAAGCAAAACCAAAAACTGGCACGCCAGCCCTAGCATTGCCTTGTTTTAAGAATTAGGAACATAAAGATAAGTTTCACAGAGAAACTTAAATCACACATTAGCTCAACTTGCAGCAGTTCTAAAAAAAATAAATCCCAAATACACCTCTGCACTTACCTTCTTGTGGGCCAAAAGGCAGCCTCTCTCAGGCCAGAAGGTTGTTCTTCCTCTTGAACTAAGGAAAAGAGGATTGCAGTACGGTAGCTGTAATGCTTTAAACCTTTTAAAGGCAGTTGTCAGGTGATATTGATGAGGCCTGACAGCTGACTGGAGTCTCCTCCAGGTGATTTCATTAGTACAAAGTTAAGTTGTTAGATCATGCTTTTGAGTAGGAGCTGGCCTGTTGTATGGAGCAGCTACATTTTTGGGGCAGCATTGTCTTACTAATTCTTATCATTTCATTTCAACATGGAAGTAAAATTGTAACACAAAGGTACAAAGCTTGCAATGGAATTTGCAATTTTGATAAAAACTGCACAAGTGAGATTTACCATTTCATATATAATGTAGCAATAGGTATAGTTGAGTTCCAAAGCTATTGGTGTTGGAGTTTGTCTTTCAGGTGTAATAAAATACAGCCAGAAATCAAAGCTATTGGTTCAGAGAAAAATTTGTATTTTATCTAAAAAAAAATATGTAAAATTATGATAATAAAATTTGTATTTTATTTAAAAATACAAATGTGAAATTATGCAAATTACTAAGGATGTTTTCAGAGATGGGAACACATTTGCATCTGATTTATGAAGTCTGTATCAGGCATTTCTCTTGTGTCTTCTGTTGCACAGCTGCATTATTTTATATCAACAAAAGCCACTGCACATGACTTATCCATGTTGAAATTTGGGTTAAGGTCATTTTCTCCGGTAAATGATTGAATTACTTGAAAGTTGTACTTAAAGTGTAAAGTTCAAAGGTCTAGAATAGGGGAAGCTGTCAAATAGGTTCAAAAGTTTAGAAATGGGAAAGTTGTCAAATAATTATGGCAGGTTTATCATATGATTTGCTTTTTACCTTGTCAAATGCCATTTCCACAGGTACCTGTTACACAAATTCAACACAAATGCACAGACACTGAGACTGTGCTTATGGATATGTTTAAGTCCTTAATTTTCTTCAGTATCTGTGTTTTGTGCAGTAAATATTGCTAGCAGGACTGGTATCTACTGTTATAATAGACAGAATAGTATAATATATAACACCTTTCCATGATATATATGTAAAGCTTAAGAAGCAGCCACACAGGGCTGCTTCTGTCTGGTTGATCAGTTCTTTGTTGGAGGTGTGCTGTAGCATTGAAGACTTCTCTGATACATATACAAAGTTTTAGACACACAGTATACTGTGTTGTGCCCATCTAAGATATGCTTATATTTCTATTAAATGTGCACTTAGGTTGTTCAAGTAGAAAAGTTTTGGTTTTGCCTTTGGAAACAAATGGACTCTGAAACACTATGTGTTCTGACTTTCAATTGATAATTTGCTTTCAGAGTGGTGGATTTCTACAGGACCCAGCGGGATGCAATGCTCGTTGCTGCTGACAAGTGGTTAAAAGGTCAGAGTGCAACAGAGATAATTCCTTAAATTTTTTTCCAACTATATATCATCTTTGTGCTCAAGAAAAATCACTTAAGTTCATCTCTTGATGATAAGCACTATAAGCAAATCAACAACATTAAATGTTAAGCTTAGGACAAATTATTTATTGCTGTTGTTTTTATGCTTTTCTAGTGTGACAAGGAGATGGGAAAAAAGCTCACCACATTACAGTGCAAAGCAGTTTTTAAAAGAGCATGTATTTCACTTCATTATGTTCTTATCCTTTTTCTATTTAAAATTTCTGTCTTTAAAAAATCGCTGAAATAGTGACCTTAATTTAAAAGAAGATACAAACAAGCGCTATAGCAGCAGTGATGATATTTAACGTCAGTCACTTTCAGGTGTCCCCTTTTGTGGTTAACCATAGAGCACAGAAAGAATTTGATCAACAACAATGCAGTCCCGGTTAGTCGCTCACTGCCTTTAGTCAGTCTAAGTGGAATCAGCAATAACTGCTTAAGAACTGCCCACCTACCCTAGGTGGTACTTCCATGGGACATGGGTACTTGGGCACCACACAGTCATTAATGTATTTACTCCTGCTAATTCCAGGTGATTTATATATTTTTCTATATTGCTCTGAACAACCATGGGTTGTTGGCCTACATAGGCCCCCTTTGTCTCAATTTCCCAAGTTCCAAAACTTGGGTAATAGCACAGGATACTGCAAAGTATATTGTGAGAATACACTCTTGTAAAAGACTGCAGGGTCTTCATGTTTTCTAGTAAAAGAAGCTGTAATATTATAGAAGACAGACCTTTATTTTGTAGATATGTAATGGTAAAATACATTGAGGAAGAACTGGAGAAGAAGATGTTAAGTCAAATAAATAGGTCTTTAAAAAATATGTCCAAAACCATATAAAGCATTCTAAGTAAACGAAAGGTATACAGTAAGTCTGCAGATAAATCCTTTCTAAGCCTCTCATCTCCTTGTAACTCCTAGGCTCTCCTTTTCTTTGGGACAAAATCAATATTAATTGTAACTTAAAACACTTCTGTGCCATATTAAGAGAAACTGCAACAGAAAAATTATTTTAGATTGTTTACTTGATCTGAAAGTAATCAACAAATATAGTTTGCTAATGTTTGGGATATCTATAATTCAGAGGAATCACTTTCACAAAACGTATTGAGGTTACCAGCACAAGTGCAGTAGGCCCTTACAGGTACAAGTACTTTAAATTTGGAAAGTGGCAGCCTGGCTTGGTGGCCTGTATTCCCTTTCAGTTCATTGGAACAAAAAATCCACAATATCACTGAAACTATGTATCTGTTAAAGTTGGGGCATAAGTTTCTTCCTTGATTCCATTTTCTCTCTCTTTCTCTCTTTCTCTCTTTCTCTCTCCAGGCTTGGCTGAATGGTACCCTCCTGCTGCTGGCATGTTCTTATGGATCAAAATTAAGGGTATTTCTGATACACAGCAGCTGATAATGGAAAAAGCTTTGCAGAAAGAAGTATGACCTATGATTTAATGGCTTATGATCTTAAAATGAAAAGTGGGAAAGATAAAATATCTATGTCTATCCACACATATATGTACACATAAAAAAGCAGGAGAACTTGTCATGCATCATTATTGAGTCTGCAAGTCAGGCATTGTGGCATAGTTACTTATTAACAAAATCCATTCATGTCTGTTTTCAGATGTTGATATTTAATCCATTTACTTAAATTTAAACTGTTATAACATTTAGTACAATATGTTCTGTATACAACATATATATATATATATAATATTAATGACAGAATCATAGAATATTCTGAGTTGGAAGAGACCCACAAGGATCATTGAGTCCAACTCTTGGCCCTGCACACGACCATCCCCAAGAGTCACACCATGTGCCTGAGAATATTGTCCAAATGCTTCTTGATCTCTGTGAGGCTTGGTGCTGTGACCACTTCCCTGGGGAACCTGTTCCAGTACCCAGCCACCTTGTGGGTGAAGACCCTTTTCCTAATATCCAACTTAAACCTCCCCTGACACAACTTCAGGCCATTCCCTTGGGTCCTTTCACTGGTCACCACAGAGAAGAGATCAGTGTCTGCCCCTCCTCTTCCCCTCACAAGAAGTTGTAACTGCAGTGAGGTCTCCCCTCAGTCTCCTCTTCTCCAGGCTGAACAGAACAAGTGACCTCAGCCACTCATCATATGGCTTCCCCTCAAGGCCCTTCATTGTCTTTGTTGCCCATATATAAGTAGCTACATGTATGATGGCTGCTTACTAAATCGTTTTAGTAAGAAAAATTAACTATGGTTTTATTTCTACAATTTATAAGCACTGTACTGAGTAAACTACCCCCTACCTCACTGGTGCTTCTAAACATTGTGATGATATGTCTGACCTAGTAACCCACCAGCCTAGGTAACCAAAACCCAAGACCCTTTGATTTTGTTGTGAAAAGTCTGATCACGGGTTGTATATTTTTGTCTCCTCATTTTGAAGAGAAGAAATATATTATGCCATGATCTGATATGAGTGCTTAAGCACTGAGTCTTCTCAAATTTAATTTAATATAGTGTTTTAAAAATGCAGAAGTGGTAATAACTGTGTGGCTAATGAATTTTTCTTAGGTATTACTGGTTCCTGGAGGAGCATTTAATATCAATAGTTCAGAGCCGAGTTCTTATGTCAGAGCCTCCTTCTCTCTGTCTTCTCCTACTCAGATGGATCTGGTAAGTGAGATTTATTTTTTTTTTTACATTCTTAGCAAGACAGTTTCTCACACAGTAATGCTCCCTTATTTTTACATAGTTCTTATATGTTTTCTTGAATGTTACTGTAGGTTTTTAGTCCTTAGGTGATTAAGCAGTACTTCTGAAGCAGTATTAGCTGTTTCTTAAGCAAGATACTCATCCAGATGACATGAAAGGTACCAAATTTTTAGGACCACTTAAAATTTCTCTGTGTATCTCATACATGCAGAGTCTCACACTTAAATGTCCCAGACATTATTTATAAATGCTTTACTGAAGTCAGAATAAGTAGTAAGTTCTGCTGTTTCCTTAAGCATTAGTAGGCATCGCGTATCTTTTATTTTCCAGACTGTCCATTCCTGAGATTCTAAGACTGAATTATCTGTTTTCTTTTATGTGGGTCTTGTCAATCTTTTGTAAGAAAGAATATTGTTTTTCTTTCATACAATTTACATATATGTTTTATTTTATTTCTCAATAATTACTCTTGTATGTGTTTTAGGAGCATTTTTTATGTTATTGGCTCTATCTGTAAAATCAGTGGGAAGAAAGATAGGAGACGTCTGTTTGTGCAGATTTAATACTCATTTGATTCAGATGCTTGAAACAGTTCAATATTTGTAGTTATAATTTCATTCAGTTGTGAAGTTTTGTAAAGATAAGCACTTCTATTGCCTTTTTATTGTTTGTGTATGGTTAGGGCAGTTTTAGTAGTTTAACAGGTTTGATGTGTTGTCTGTTTATGCAATGCTAAATATAAATGTGAAACACATTTTTGTCATTGCAGGCCTTCAAGAGACTGGCTGACCTTATAAAAGAATCTTTGTGAAAAAGTTAAATAGAGCTCTTGCAGCAATTAAAAACCATCTCCAGAAATATTTATTAACATTTGGATTTCATCAGAACACTTTATAAGCAAGCACAATACAGTAAATGTTTCCTTAGATATTTTCAGCTAAAAAAAAGACAAAAAATGGAAGTGAAAAACAATTTGCCTAATTTATTTTGACAGGGCATTTCATTACTAAATATATTACAATTCAGAAAAATTTAAAATACTCAAAACCAAATTGTTCTATTTCCTGTCAAATCTATGGTTTTGTTAGCTTTGAATAAATTTTTGTTTTGACTTTTATTTTCCATTTGGGTTGGGAAACAGAGAAATCAGTTACTTAGGAAGTTGCACTTGAGGTGGTCTTAGCCACTGTTACTTAATCTCAACTGATACATTCCTCCAACATCTTTCATTGGAATTGTTTTGTGTGTCACTTTCCTTCTTGTCCTACTGTATGGCATCTGGTTTTGAGGATTTGAGAATCAGTATTTAATTTTACTAAAGTTTTGACAGATAAAACTGATATAATGATGTTAAAAAAAAAGAAACTGATCCAGCAAAATTAGGCTATGATTACAAATAAAACTGTATGGCCTGAGGTCCCTTGCAGTTTGCATGGGCTTTGCAGCTCATTCTCTATTTTGTAAAAGGTTTTCTGATTGCTGGCTTTTACTTCAGTCTGTGAATAATTACTCTGTACCTGTGTTAGAAAATCTCTTGTTTGCAAAGGCATGTAGATGTGCTAATAGAACAGTTCTTGGTTAATCAGTCAGATGTGTTTCTAAACAGAGAGCGTAAGTAACTGAACAGGGGGCATAGAAATTCCAGCATACAATAAACATGACCCAAAATCCTGGGACAGGCCAATGGTGTTTTACCTCTGTTAATGCTTGATTTTTTGGATGAAACTGCAAGAAAGTATTTTAAGTTCATTTAACCAAATGCAGAGAAAGTTTGAAGTTCTGTGTAAATCAAGGAACAGAAATACCTTCATGTTAATTTTTTCCAGAACGTTTCACAGTATATTCACTTGTTATATCAATCCAGATCTGATTTAATATAAGTTGAAAATAAAAAGAAAATATAATTTTGAAGGTATTCTCCAAATTCTGTTCAGCTATAGGGAATCTTCTAGCTGTAGTCAGATTTGTTAATGCATTTCTGGGATATTCATTCATGAAACGAGTCAGCAAGACCGTTATTCTTCTCCCATGGTAACATCTGAGCTTTGCAGGGTTACACAATAGCTTCCATAATCACTATGAGAAAAGTGATGTACAGCATGGTATTCTTGGGAGCAATGTTAGAAGAATGAAAATGTATCCTTTGCATTTTTCATTCAGAATTATTACAGTTCGAACACTGCAATTGTTCTGTTCCTGTGTAACACACAGCCTAGAGTGGGCCGTTCAAAACTGTTATTGAATAATAAAGAAAACAAGATGGATTAGGGCATGCACCAGTACAGCTCAGTGGAGTTCTTTTACATATTTACCCCAGTGGATCACAATCCAGATTGCAACAGCAGGACTGAAAGTACTGTGGATCTGTAGGTTACAAGATGTTAAAATACAAAGTTCCATACAGAAACAATTTTTAAAAGATGAAGCTTAAAATGGAACTTGCATTCATAATTTAGGGGACAATGCCCCAAAACTAAACCAACCGTTTTCAACAATAACTCTACAAATACTTAGACATCACCACTGATGCTCAGGGACTGACATTCAGTTAGATGAAATAATTCTCTACATGCTCACAGTTCAACATAAAAACTGTCTGTTTATATACACACATACGTTCTCTCTTCTAGTGAATTCCCCATAAAAATCTATTTTTCCTCAATTATTCACTAATCACAGCTGTGCTGAAGGGCTCTTGTTTGAAAGTAAGGGGGGATATTTTCCTTCAGATCACTGACCTGTGTGAACTTAGAATTTTTAAATGTGTTTTATGCATAATAAATGGAATTATGTTAAGTTGTTACCATTAATAATTCCATAAACCTATTGAAAAACTGTTCCCCCTTGATGCATCTGTAAAATTCACAAAGCAGAAGTGTTGTGTGAGTCTCGATGTGTGGAACAACACGTGTGCATGATGTGCGTAGAATGGGTTGAGATTTATGTCCCTTGTACAGCAGAATTGTTTGGGTCATGTACAGTGGCTATTCGCCCAGAATTTCTACGTGTTTTTTGTCTGCCAAAAGCATGAAAATCCCGTGTAACCAAAGTGTAGGTACAAGAGAAGAGGCAGCTAAATGACAACTCCGAAATAAGTCTGGAGACCCAGCCTGCGGGAAGCTGCCCATGTCAGGCAGCTCTACAGCACTGCTGCAGCCTCTTGCACAACTGGCCATTACTGGGACATCAGGGGATGTGCTTACTGCACCAAGCCCTTTCACTGCTCTGTATCCTCTCTTCCCCAAAGGTAAATGGTGTCACTTGCATCAGGTGGCTTAAACCCAGCTATGAATGAGAGAGATTTCTTGCTCTTGGATGGATGAAACAGAAAGGGAAAGCCAAAACTTTCATTTGCCACATCATTTCTTTGTATCTGAACCTGTTGCCCACTCTTCCTTTTGTCTCTGAATGGCATCCTCCTGGAACATTCAATCACAGTGAATTCTCTCTCCCAGGAGACCAAGGTGCGTTAAAAGGTTCAGGGAAACAGCATGTGCATATAGGATTTCACTGCCATTGTTCGATTTGCATTGTTCAGGATATTAATTTAATTGTAGATGCTTCATCACAATCAGGGGAAAAACCAAACTCTGTCTAAATTAGCTGATAGCAAAACTAAAATCAGTCTTAAATGATGTTTACATTTTTCCTCTATAGAAATATATTATTTTAACTAAACAGACACATCGATTAACTGTATAAAATGATTTTCTAAACTGAGCCCAAGATAAAAATTGCCTTACTGATAGCAACATCAGAGCTTTCAAAATTTCTACACGATTAAGAAATCGAGTTGAGATGTGAAAACTTCCTGTTAAACAGCACTGCATGAGAGGCATTGCAAGTTAGCAGCATCAAACAGTGTAAAATGGGAAAAGTTTGTCTGCAAAGACAGTGTTGGCATGCTCAGAGCAGATCTGGGACTGTGGGCTCTCCCCACACTTTGTCATTCCATGGGTCCTGGCTGCTCGAACCGAGCCTGACTCCGTGGAGAGGCCAAGCTCATCCACTGAAACACCTTGTCTGCCTGTGGCAGTCCTTCTTCTGTGGATTTGCCTAAAACCTGCAGTAATCTGGGAACTAAGCAAAGAATTGATCTTAGATATGCTGCTCAAGAAGCTGCAAAGTGCAGAGATGGCTTGGATGTGTGACTAAATTAAAAGGCAGATCCAGCTAGAGAGGCCAGACATAAAATCCTCCTGGTGTCCTGATGTGCTAACAAAGAGGAAATTCAATCTTTTCTGTGCACATCACCAACAGCCTGTCACCAGTGGAGTGTCTGTGTGGCTCAGCAGAGATCAGTGTCTGCCCCTCTTCTTTCCCTCACAAGGAAATTGTACACTGCAATGAGGTCTCCCCTCAGTCTCCTCCAGGCTGAACAGACCAAGGGAAAAAACATGTTGTCTCTTTCTGCTTCCTAACTGGCATAATAATTTTTTCTGTTATTCTTACTTATAAAGGTCATATAAATTGGGAACTAATCGTATTTATCGGAAAACTGACTAATTTGTGTTATTCTGTTTAAACTTTCCTTTTGGATACCTTTAGGAACTCCTTACTTTTACTCTCAAGATGAATTAGGTTACTCAGCAATGGTACTTTTATCAAGCATATTACAATAGCAATCTTTAACGGTGACATTTATTTTCCTCCCTAGCGATTCTGCAATAAACCGCAGAAGTTAGTTCCCACACAATAGATGTGCAGAGAGGGCTTTTAGAAAGCAACATGCACAGATGACTCAGGGATTGAACTCTCTGTATATCAGTCATGTTTGCAAGTGGTGTTTACTATGAACAAGAATCCCAGGGACTCATGAGTTTCAAAGCCAGAGGAAATAATCATCAGCTTTATAAGGAAGGACATACATTTTCATTACCTCTGAGAAAGATATCCTATCTTGGTTTTAAGGCTTGCAATGATGAAAAACCCACTAGAATAATCTATTGATTAAAGAGCCCTTCATTACATGGCATTCTCTCCAGTTATGTCACTTGTATTAATTCAGCTATTTCCCTAAAGCCAAAAAGTAAGGGATAAAAAGGATATGTTTCAAAAGTCTGGAGCTGCACTCCTAATTAATGAGTTTTCACAAGACTCTGTAAGTCTCCTCAAAACCTATCCTAATCAAGGAAAAGACATTTCCCTTTTAGACAAGAAGGTTTTGTAAAGTAGGTAAAATAGTGCGTGGGAAACACACCAATGGAAATAGCTTCTGTACTGGCACATCAACCTTTGCTGTCTGGTGTCAAAAATAAGGAACTCATATTTTAGCCTTTTTCAATTATCATATTATCATAAACAACATAGACATCTGATCAGGAGCATCAGGAGCATTTTATTTAAAAAGGCCATTGGATCCATATGTTTTTCACCCTGACAGTTTAGGCCTTGGGCTATTTTGTAAAAGTGGCATTCAGAAAAATGATTTGGAATTCCTTAGCTGTAGTACCAAAGCCATGAATGTGGGATGGAGTAAAAAGTTTGTTCAATCCACTAACTCATTCTAAAAGTAAAACTGATTTTCAGAGTGAGTAAAGCATTTAGGAAGGTGAAGTCCTATGGATTATTTTTGTATATTAGACTCCTGAGTGACCAAGTTAGTTTTTAAAATGGAACTAAAATTCCTAACATGATTACATGGTGTTGGTAAATCCCATATAAAAAGTTTCATGATTTAGAATTATAAGGACAAGAGAAAATGTTTGTGATGTTCTTGTGAGCTTCCTAAACAAAATGTTGCCATGCACATGTACACCCTCATGTTGCCTCTGAGGTCTAATAACAGTGGAAAAGATATTTACAGACAGTTTAATAGCTAGCTCTGACTTCCACTGTTTAAAGTATTGGTGATACTCAAGACAAATGAAGTGAGAAAGATAACACTGGAGCAAAGTGCTACAGCAGAGAAGGAGAGTAGGACAAAGCATATAAGAAAAGTCTAGTTACAACAGACAAGAAGAAATCTTCCCCAAAGCCACACAAATTGTTGAGAGAGACTTGCTCTCTTAGACATGGTTCTAGTACTCATTCACAGTTCTAACCACATTTTCTGATTGTGAAATGGGCTTCTTTATCAAGGGACAAAAATATTTTACTTCTCTAAAATTTGTATAAAATTGTATATTAAGAATGATAAACATCAGGCTAAAACAATCATATTTTACTATGTAATTACTGACACTTTGAAGAATCTCATAGAAAATACTGCTTATTCTGTTTGTTACCCAGGTTATAATACAATTCTTCTAATAGATTTGCTAACATCTCTGCCTCCAAACTTGTCATTTAATAGTTGTCACAGCTTGCTACCAGTAACAGCTTTGCAGACCACAGAAGATACAATGCACTGTGATGAATGAGCTGCACAACCTGCAACAAAACCTGTTCTCTTGCTCCTACACAGCACTCTTAATTCAGAAAATCAGAACTCTTTCATATATGCACCCCACATCACAGCATTCAAAAGCATACAAGAATATGAAAGTTTCCCTAAAGGATGTACAAAAAGGACCAGGTGCTGCAGCTTGAAAAGAGGTTGAAGGTATGCAAGACAGATTTATAAAACTAGCAACAGCACAGGCAAAACTCACAGGGAGTAGTTGTGCACTGTTCTGATAGCAGAAAAAGTAGTGGGGATTTAACGAGCAGATGCTGATGGAACAGGAAAACTGTTACATGCACCATAACATTACACAGGACTTTGTGTGGGCCAAACATACAATTGGATCTGAAAAAAGGATTAAACACAGTGATTGGAAACAGATCCATAAAAGACTATTAAACACAATGATCTGTGTGGTCCATACCAGGAGTTCCTAATCCAGTGATTGCCTGAATGGGAAAGGAGCTCAAAGAATCACTAAATATTTCCCCATTTTTTATGCTCTTGCCTTGGCCACTGGCAGAGACACTATACTGGACAAAAAATATTGTTCTAAACTAATATGGTAATATTAGGTGTTTATGTTAGCTTGTCTCTGTTTTTAGCAAGGCCTGTTCAGTTAAGACGTATTATTGCATAGGAAGTTAATGACAGTGAGAATTAAAATCTAAGGCCAAAGTGTAGAGCAATCCTCAATTCATACAGAGGCACTGAATCAGTTTACTGCTAGGTAAGTTCAAGCTTTTCTTTAGGTCACAAGTCTTTCTTTAGGCTCCATTGCTCTGAATCACTCTAGCTACACTGAAGGCAATTGCCCCATCTCCTTCCACCAAGGACACAGAGGCCTGGGAAGACAGTCTCCTGAACAGCCTCCCTTGCTGCACAATTATGAATGCAGAAAGTGAGATGCATTTGAGATCATCCTGTGTTAAATAAGGCAGCTGGATACTACATGCCTTCTAATTTGCCACAGTGGTTCTCATGTTCTTATGCAGACTGATTTTGAAGTGGCATTTGCTCTAAAAGTCTTGCCATGGCAGAGCATCAGCATTGTCACTGAATCACAGTGCCTGTCATTTGTAGATCCCTTCATAAGCACCTCCTAAAAAACCTTCCCTTTTCTACTTAGCTGATATTTATTAAAAATAAAATCAGGCCTTTTAACTGATCCCAATGCTCTGATTATTAGCACAGTTCCATGAATGCAGATCTCAGAGTATGTCTTGGCACTTTCACACAGATGAGTATCAACGTGCTTTTCCTTTTTATGCATTCCAGCTCTGCTTTCTTGCATGAGAATAAACAGGAGTAGGGTTACAGTACTGTCAAAAGCAGGGCATGTGGAAACAATATTTTGCCAGTAAAGGCAAATTTTAATGGAGAAAAGCTTTTTATGTTGTCTTATCAGCATTAAGAATATGGTCCACACCACCTGTGTTAGAAGAGCGTGAATATGTAGAACCTTGGGATGTTCATATAAAAAGATAAAATGGGGTAGAAAGCAATGAGTGGTCTCAAACTAGGGTGTCATTCATCAGTCCAGTGAAGAAGCAGAAAGATACGATATTGTAGCAAGTCTCCAGGTGATAATATTTATGTAGAGCTTAGCCCATAGAAATACTGTCCTGCCTCTCAAAATGTAGACAAGATCACTAACTGAGAAAGCAGCATTCAAATTATTAAGCAGTAATAATGATGCTGCTTTGTTGGGTATCATTATCCCAAATCTTCAGACACAAAATTGAGGCTTCCTGAAGCATGCACATAAATGATGGGTTTGTATTTCTATATAGAATTTTGATTTTCCATTGCTGAACCCAGCATAGGTACATAAAAGACAAAGTAAGAATAAACATGGCATAGTGTTGCTGAATATGATCTGCCCTGAGTGAACTGGTGCATCTGATAATGTTTTTCAGTAGAAGGTGTTCATACTTATTTTGTGTTCTGGGGCCCTATTTTTCCACTCAATCTTATCAGCAAAATAAGATTTATTTTCTCCACCAGACAGTACCAAACCAGGTCTGGTTTGCTTTGGTTTGAGGGGTAATAAGCCAATTGCTGCAACACCTATGACTTCAGGAAGGTAGTTTTGCACATGTGTATTAATTGCTTTTATTATTCACTGAAATTATGCACTGACCTACTTGAAGGACCACTTTATTTCAGGGGATTTTCAAGTGAACTTACAAGCAGGTACTGCTTTTTTTAATTCTTATCTTTGTCTGATTTTTGATGGCAAGTATCATCTGTCCATATCTAACAGCACGGTTTTTAACCACAATGCATTTCAGGACCCAAGTTCAATATTTACAAAATAAGTCCTTTATCAGCATATATCACTGTTGCCAGCCCAAGGATTATGTTGCTATCTCGTTTATACAGACATGTGAAGCAGCCAGAAAAAATGATTGAGATAAGAGTGAAGGTAATCAGGGAAAAAGAAAACATAATTAAATTCTTTATGGGAAAAGTTCCAAAACATAGAGCAGAACACTAGCACCCATAGACCAGAAACACTAGCAGTGTTTCTACAGCAGAAACAGATATGATGTTTTTTGCCAATTGATTTGTGAGCAATGTATCGGGTTTATTAAAAACAAAGGAGTAATCATCCTATTAACAACACAGGAATCATCCTTCCTGAGAAAGAAAAAGAAGAGAACAGTGAGAGCACAGAGCATCCAGGTGGTGGGAAGCTTTGGAAACCTCATCAGTGAGCCATAGTCAATGACATAAAGCCCAAAGTGAGGCCATGCAGGGTCTGTTTCATTAGACTGTTGAAGTGAAAAGATATATACTCTCTAAGCTGTGTAACAAATGAATATGAATTTAAATTCCAGTTTTAATTCTCCAAAATATTTTCAGAAAATTTAGCAAATGACTTCATGAACTTAAGGACTGGGCCCATAATAAAGTAATGGAACTTATTGCATTAGTTAGAAAGCAATTTACAGGATGTCCAGAAAAATAAGTCAGATTTCTGCCCCCTAAAGCTTTTTCTTACTTCCTCAGCAGAAATGAAAATTATCCCTTTTTGCAGTTCTTATGGAAAGCTGTTGCCTTGCATTTCTTGATAAAGCAAGATGGAGAGACCAATTCAGTACACGGTGGTTTTATAATGTATAATCTAGTTTAAATTGCACCATATCATAAGACATGAAAATCCATGGTTTTCCTCCTGTACAAAAAGTAGTCTAGATACAAGCCAGAGTGAAGACTCATTCTCTGAACAATAAGAGACCATAGCTGGCACTGCTGAATGTACAACTTTCTACAGCAAGGTCATGGCCAGGCTGGAAAATTCTGCTTCTATAAATTTTATTGACTTTCAGTTTCTGATAATACCAAGTGAAAGCACACTGAACTCTGGCATTGTGCCACAGGAGACTATTTAATTCTGAGAGTCAAACCCCGCAGTTTGCTGAGTCACAGAAAACTTACAGTGACAAGTTTGTGTAAATGAAAGGCACCTTTTGTCAATGACAAATTTGTAACGTACTTTTGACCAGACTTCAGTTTATTTTCTGTGCCTCCCACAGGGGAATATAATCTGAATATAACTCAGAGAGAAAAATATTGCTTCTGCATGTAAAGCTATTTGAAAATCTTCCAGTTTGCCTGGCTCATAACCCTTCCTCAGTTTCCCTAGTGACGGTGTGGTAAGAGGAACAAAACAGCTCCAGGAGAAATATAATTTAATTCCACTGGTTCTTGTTCCACTGTTACAATCAGACACTGTCAGTATGCTTCAGTGAAATAAAGAAAATGTAGAATATAGCTACTTTTTAAATACATTTTCTTTTTTGCTTGTAAGGCTTTGATTTCGTTATGACAGAGGGTGACCCAAATTATATTCTTCAGTATGAATAGGTAAGTACTTGTATTCTTTTAGTATTCTTGTCATGAACTATTTTTCTTCCACAATGAACAATGTATTTTCATCTGCCCCAGTTAAACATGCAAATAGCAATATATATTGACAAAATCCTTTGCTTTAAACATATTTTGGCACTTAGAGCCCACCCAGGCTGTCATTCAGCACTGGTCAAATTTTGCCCACAAAACCCACTTATGCCAATGCAAGAGTGAAACATATACAATCATATATATTGTTGCCTTAGAGTTTTTGATTTTTTAATTTTTATAGATTTTTAAAGTAGCTGCATTATATCCCTCACCCTTTAGCACAGTAGTTTACACATTTACCCAACACTGTTCCCCATTCCCTATCACTCCCTCAAAATTCCATTAAGTCCAGTTGTTCAGTCTTCTTTTCAATGTAGATTTGCAAAAAGCACCTTAACGCCTGCCCCAAGGATTGCAAATAAGGACAACAGCCTTCAGACCCAGAACTTTGGAAGGCCTCCAAGGGCTGCACATGCTTTGATGAAGAGGAAGATGATGAAAGAGGGGTCCCAAACTCCCCCAGACTCAATTCCCAAAGGGGTGTACCAGGGTGCAGAATGGGGCAGAGCTGGGAGGTGGATGAACAGGGACTGGATGGACATCATTATAAAATTGTAACACCTGAGTCGAAACCGCACACACAACAGTTGTATTCCCGGAGCCCAGTGGCTCATTAAAGCTTTCTGCTTTCTTATCTTATCTTATACCCTAATTTGTCCCGGAGTCTCTTTTTCAGCGGTCTCTTAAGGCAATAATATCATTGAATGGTTTGGGTTTGAGGAGATCCTCAAGACTATCTAGTTCCACCCCCTGCCATGGGCAGGAACACGGTCCACTAGACCAGGTTACTTAGAGCCCCATCCAACCTGGCCTTCAACATTTCCTGGGATGGGGCAGCCACAACATCTCTGAGCAACCTGTGCCAGTGACTCACCACCCTTACAGTAAAGAATTTCTTCCTAATATCTAATATAAATCTACTCTCTTTCAATTTAAAGCTGTTGTCCCTTGGCTTATCGCTCCATGTCCTTGTAAAAAGTCCCTCTTCATCTCTCCTCAGGAGCTGCCAGAGCAGCTGGAAGGCTGCTATAGGTTCTCTCCAGAGCTCTCTCTTCTCCTGTTTTGAACAGCCAAAACTCCCTCAACTTGTCTCCATAGGAGAGGTGCTCCAACCTCTGATCAGCTTTGTGGCCCTCCTCTGGACTTGCTCCATCCTGTCCACATCCTTCTTATGTTGTGGGCCCTAGACCTGGATGCAACAGTCCCTCTGGATGACATCCCTTCCCTCTACTGTGTCAACTGCACCACTCAGCTTGGTGTCATCATCAAACTTTCCAAGGGTGCACTCAATCCAACTATCCATGTCGCTGACAAAGATGTAAACACTTGCAATACCAACCCTTGAGGAACACCACTTGTCACTGGTCTTCAGACTCAAGAGCTGATTAAACTCACTGGTGCTCATGTCTGGAAAGTACAACTGCTGCATGGACCTGTGCAGAGAAAAGTAGTGGGTGTTGATTATCAGGCCTTAAAACTCATTTTCCCTGGAGCTCTGTTCCCACAAACATTAGCTCAGCATAGTGAGGTTCTTCAATGCTTCACCTGACCCTCCACAAAGATGCAAAGTCAAAAAGATTGCCTCCTTAAACAATCCCAGAAAAGCCATTCAAGCCATTTTTGTGCCATGTAGGCAATTTTGAAAAGAATATTAAAAGCCAAAGAAACAATCTTTTCTCTCTATGAACACTGATGGTAAGTGGTCACATTTAATTTTTTTCAAAATCATCTCTGCAGGACAAGCACAACTTAAAAATGTATTCTCATATTACCAACTTCCAGAAGATATTCATGGTTTCTGTACTATTCAAACAAGCAAAGAGTCTCAAGTCTTCAGTAGTCTTTGCTGAAAATTTGTTTTAAAGCCAGAATCTCACGTGCTGTATAAACCAAGCCTCTAGTTACATTATTGAGATAGTGGAGAAGCAGAACTTCATCACACAGATCTGAGAACACCTTCCTTCTCTCCCTGAGCATTATGCTCTTTGCAGTGCTTCAAAGTAGTGTGGCTGATTTTGATAGTTCTTCTCCTTTACAAGTCCTTGAGGAATCAAGTGCTGTTCTTTGTCAACTCACCTACAAGTGACCACAGAGTGGCCTCTGACTGATTACACTTTAAAAAACCAAATCTGTAGATCTGTGATTCCTTTGGAGCTTGTCATTGGCAAGCTGGCTTTATATTACTTAGCAAAGGCAAACATTTAACAGGCATCATCCCGCAGTCTATCAATAAAGCCTTACACTCCATGTGCATGATAAATCCTCCTTAACGTCTTTCTCAATTTTTACTTGTAATGATTAATGACAAAGCAAATTAAGGCAGAGCTCCTTCACATGACGTGCATATGACATAATAGGAGACAATAATTTAATGCACAAATATCCACTCATCACAAGTGCAGTGACTCATTGACTTTCCAAAACATGATGAAATCTATCTAATAGATTCTAATGAAACAAAACTACAGCAGGTCATAAACTGTTGCAGACTATACATATTGGGTTTTGATGCTTTTTCCTTATATTTCTGCACAACATTAGGGCAAAAGTAGAGAAAAGTACCTGCTTTCTGGTAAGTAAGTGAACTATCCCATGCCAGGGCTCACAAGCCCAGATGGACGTTGACAGAGTCAGGAAAAGCATTTTATTCTAAGGTCCTCTTTACAAAAAATAATAAATTTATCTCAAATTGTCAATATTTTTACTCTATAGTTTGGAACATTGAGACACAAAAATAACAACTTGTCCAAAGTTCCTGAGCAAGTCTGTGGTAAAAGTGGAAACCTAGACCTTTTGACTTCCAGTTCTCTGATTCAGCCATGAGACCTTCCTTTGCCATGTAATCAGAGTGGTGTTTACAGAGCAAAGTCTACCATAACTTACACTTATAAAACACATGTATTTTACAACAGAATTTTACATGGTCTTTCATTTTAATTTTAGATAACACTATTAGAAACAGCTATTGCCCACGTGTTGTGCAGCTCCATCACCAGATGCCAGCAGGCTGGACAGTTTCTCCAGTGACTGGGCAATAGTTAGCTGCATTTTTTTGCTTCCCCCCAATACCAGGCATTCAATTAACTCATCAGTTACCACTAGTCAGCTGCCAACTTTGTTCTTTTTTTAAAGCTTTCATGAAAACAAAAACAAAGGACTTTGGAAAAACATAGTCAGAAGAAGCTCCATCTAGGACAGCACTTAAAATCGATTTCCAATTAAATTACGGCTGAACATGACAGGAAGGGTAGTAAGGAATGACGTCTCTATGACTGACTTATGTCTCTGCTGTTCTTTGAATTCAAGAGCATTGATTTTTTTTCACTTTTACTTGGATTTGCTTCCAGTGTCCTGGGATTCCCCGTGGCCCAGAAGGATACAATGCTTGACATAAAGACAAACTGCTGAAAGGTCAGTGTGTTCAGTGCACATTGGTAGTATCTGTGCTGCTGTTATATTTGCCAAGATCCAAGCAAATTCAAAGAAGAAAATTATATTTGAAGAGCATTTTACCTGAAATTTTTCAGCCTCCTGAAAAATACCCATAATTGCTAACTTTTAATTATACGTTTGTGCAGAGACAGTTCACATGAGTTAAAACAGGCTTGCATCTGAATTTTTCCACACTTGGTTTTGCAAACTCTAATTCTAAGCACAAGCCTAGAATAAGCTTCCCCTAACCTAGTGACACTAATCAGATCCACATGTACAAACATCATAGTAACACAAACTGGCACTGACACCCAACATAGTCTGGCCAGCTCTGTGTAACCAACTTGTCAACAAGACTTACTGGCCCTAGCAAAGGCAAATCCCAGCTTGTATTGCAACACTAAGACTGATCTTTTCCTCAGCCTTGCAATTAAGCACCAGAGCAAAAGGTGGCTCAGAAACCAAGTTTGGCATAATTTCTTAAGTCAATCTGAAACAAGTCATCACCTTAGCATTAATTCAACATATATCACAATATAACCTCTGTCCTTTCACACTGCCCCCAACTTGCCAGCCAAAACACAGGCTAGCAGTCCTCTTTCCCCTTGCAGACACTCTCCTTTGCCCTGGAGCTCTGTGAATTCAAGCCCCCAACTCGAGGTCCAGCCATTGCACCCCACTTCTTTTCCCCAAATATGGTTTTGCCCCATATCTTTTCTAGGCCAGATAGAAATTACAAGTAGGATTATGGTGGAGTTCAGGTAACTTTTTAGATTTGCATAAACCAGTTTTACTGAGTCTAACTCCTAACCTTCATCCCAGCCAAAGCTAATCATAACCTAAAAACTGCTTTAGGATCCTAACATAAACACAGCTCAGTGCTTTATGCCTGAACTCTGAAAAGCTTCTCCAGTAACCTGCTATGAACTCAAGCTTTGCTTTTGTTCTTGTATCACTGGAGGTTAAACCCTTTACCTACCATGTTACCCACCCTCCCATCTTGGAGCTCATCTCCCAGTGACAGTGGCTTACACCAACTCTCAGTTTAGTTTAACAGGCCCTGTTAGTTATTATTTGACTTTATAAATTTACATAAACAAACTCTAATTCCATGCAAAATCTGTTTACTGTCAGAAGGACACATAAGTCTAATTTGGAAGCAAATATAGAGCTATGAGTACCAGCCTTACATATCTGCCTATCTTGCAGAGAACTGTGTCTTTTATTCAGGCAGAAGCAGTGCCAAGAGAACTTCAAACATGTTAAAATGCTCAGAGCTTGACAAGAATCAGAGTTTTTCTTTGAATTTCTATGAAAATTAACTTATTTTTCTTGCAGTAGGGATACAGTAATTTTTTAGAGATGAGACAATGTCTGCTGTGCACATGTACTGTCTCATATTACTCTGGATGCCACATTTCCACTTACATTAAAGCATCAGAACACATTATTGACTAACTTAACAGTAATAATCAGAAAGGTTTTTATGTGGCAAGAGTATTATGATTTGATAACAAATTGCCTTTTGTTTTATTTTCCTTCTATATCTAACAAGACTAAATTATATCTAAGAGCAATTCGTAATAGCTGCAAATGTAATCCATTACCAACAGCAGCAAGGCACATAATCAAATGAAGGAAAGAGGTAATACAGCCTCTGCCTGTCTTTGGAAATGAGAATCTGCATGTGTACACTCACATACACATGAAGCCAAACTGCGTAGAAAAGGTTTAAATTAGTATAATCATCTCTGGATTTAAACTTGCTGGTCACACTCACTGTAACACCTCATCAGACTACCAGAAGTTAGCCTGGCAGAGAAGCCCCTCTTCACCTGGAGCACAAACTCACTCCCACACAGAAGCACAGAGTGACATTGAGGAAGAGGCAGACACTAAGGGTTACACAGGGTGACTCCAGGACACTTTTCACACCTTTCTGAACATGGGAGTTAGGGAGATTTCAGCTGGGAGCCCATCCTGAAAGGGACACCCTGATGTGCATCTTCAGTGAGCTCCTCACAGAAAAATGTGAGCTGGTGAGATGCAAAGAGCAGAGAGCCTAAATCACCCAGGTTGTCAAAGATTGTAAGTGATACCTGCAGTTTAACCAGAAGCTCTCAGAGCAGTGTGCAAGCAAGAGCCAGGCATGTGAACTCATCAGTCTGCAGTGCTCACAAAGCTGGCGACTCATCTGCTGCAGGAACATCACGGGGATCTGAATGCAAATCACCCTCAGCTCTGCAAGGGTTGTCCTGCTGTCTGTCAGAGGCCAGCAACTGGAGGCAGTTCCGGTGAAATCTCTTGCTTAGTGAGGATGTAAAAGATATTCTAAGCACTGCCAAAAGTGAGAGCCTCCCAGAGAGAGCAGCAGTTGAAGGAACCAAACTTTGGAGTCACTGGTGATGGGAAGTGATTGCATTTTGCTGCATTCACCTCTACCTAGGTAAGTCTTGGCTTTCAGATAAAGCATAAAACATAAAACAATTAGTTGTTTGTTTGTTTTTTTTTAATCCAGATTACTGTTTTGGGCAAAGAAAATCACCATTAACTCACAACTCCCTGCAGCTTGTGCAGGAAATAAGTTTTGTGCCTGTTCTGCTGCCTTGGAGCCAAGAGCTGCTTGCCTCAGAGTTGGATTGTGTGATAAGCAGTGCCTCAAACACACAGCTAAGGTAATAGTCTTCTGGTTTGCAGCCTATAAGCTTTCATACAAGCTGCACAGTAAAGACTACAGTAGGTTTGTTTCCTTTAGGGAAATATTTTTTCACCTGATAAGCTGTAAAGGTAGCCTCTGACTGTGGGGTAAATAAGCTATGCAAGGCAAGTGTTGCTAAAACTGCTGGACTTTCTTTTTTAAGAACTATTATAAATATTAAAACACTTTAAAAAGATTTCGAACTGCATCAAACAACTCTGCAGTTCAGATTTACTTTCACAGCCTAATTTTGCCCAAAGGTAATTATACAAGACATGTATGTTCCCAGGAAGTTGTTTTGTTACACTTTCTGTTTTATTTAAACAATAATCATCATGCAAAATTGACCTCTGATCTGGACTTTCCACAAAACACTTTAGCTTCTTTGACAATGAGCAGAAATGGACAAGAATGAGGGAATAATTAGTATTCAAACAGCTGCATATGCTGATAATGAAAAAATTGACTCTGTAAATGAGCCTACAGCCCACCACTTGTGTAAAAACAGAGGAAAGCAAATGAAGTTAGCAGCCCTCCTACTGAAAGATGCTAGCTACAAATAGGCTGTCTGCAAGGAGCATTTTTTCAAGAGAACTACAGCTTTCACAGTGAAATACAAACTGGTACCATGATTTGCTGCAAATATAATGATTTAGCAGAAGGCACGGATCATGTAATGAAATGACGGAAAGAGGCAATGTACCACACTGCACTGAAAAGGATCAAATTAGCATGATCATTACCAGTGCAAATGAAGACGGCATTCCTGCATTTCTCTGCCTTTTCTGCCAGTATACATCTGGTAGTAATGGAGGATAATTAAGCTTTTTAAATTATTTTAAAATATTTTATTTAAAACAAGCATTGATTAAGTTATGCTGAACTGTGTACATCACTGATTTGGAATTATGATTGACTGACAAGAGGATACCTAGCCCATGGCTCAGAAGAAGAGAGAATTGCTTGGTCATCACATAAAACATGGCTGTAAAAAAAATATTGTAAACATAAGTAAATTGCCCACAGTATTGTAGTTGAAATCTTGCCCATCTTGAAGCTACTTTGACAATGTTAGAGAGTTGCAGGGTCAATAAAACATTGATTTTCTATCTTTTCTTTTGCCAGGCTTGGCAGAGAAGAACTGCCCTTCCACTAGAATGGTTTTATGGATTACAATTAAGGAAACCTTCAAAATACAACAGCTGACCATGGAAGAAGCCATGGAGAGAGGGGTGAGTATAAAGTATCCACTCGGGGGAAAAAAATATTCTGCAAGTAGTTTTGCCTGCATTGTGAATTTTTGATGGTTTGAATATGCTGTGAGTCAAGTGATGTTTTCTTTCAGAAGACAAATTTCAAGGGCTGTGAAGAGGAAATCACAGGGCTATTGTGATGATTTGGATCTGATCTATTATTTGCACACTGTTTCCTTTGAGAATGTAATATAATACAATTCTGTTAAATGAGATAGACACAGAAAATGTCCACAAAGAGAAACGCTTGTCTCCCCAGAATGTATAAATACCTAGGATGGATGAACCTTTGTACCAATCTCAAGACTGGTACCAACTGCAAGATTAGCAAGACTAGGGTTTGAACTTTTAGGAGTTTTACAGTTTCTATACCAAAAAATGTAAAACACTAGAAGAAGCATGAATATAATATTATAAGAACACCATCAGCCAGGAAGATCTGAGTGACCATACTCTTGTATTCAAAAATGCTGTCTCCAGTGCAGCATTTCCACCAGTTTCTTTGAGCCCCAGTGAAACCTGGCCTGCACCTTAGGTATAAGTACGAAAAATGTATTTACACAGACTACAGAGAATTTTACATGGTGTGAGCTTCTCAGTTCTTGTAATCCCAACAATAATTTACTGAATTCTTTTTCTTTAAGACTACTTGTGTACAGTATGCAATTTACAAACATTGTGCCAAAAAAAAACCAAAAGGAAACTAAAAAAACCAACCCCTTAGAGTGGAGAAAAACCCAGCTGATCTAAAGTCTAAGAAATACCCTGGCAATGGTCTTAGTTTTCTTTCCACCTTTAATTTTTGTTCTAACATCAATTATACTCATTATCAAGCCATTGACTTACTTTTTTTCCAATACAAAACCAGACACGTTCCCAATCCTACCGTCACTGTGGAACACTTTTCAATTAGCAGAAAGGACTTTGGAGTAGTTTTCTAGGTCTGCAGTACATCCTCCTTCACTAGAGTGTTGGCAAGAGACATTCATACAATAACAAAAGTGGTGCCTAACTGTTTCTCCATTGCTGGACAGGAATGGTACTTCCACAGAGTAGAAAAACCCTCAGTTGTTTCTGTAAATAGTTGTATGGGCTATTTGTCAGAATCCAGCCCCAAACAGTTGCAGTTACTTATCTGAAGCTCTATGAGGCTCATATTAAGCTTCTGACACAAGGAAGCATAATCTCCACAGATGGTGAAGAAGGAATAGCCCTTATACCTAACCTTGTTGGAAAAAAATAGGAGTGTTGTGAGAGAAAGCAAAACTTATGACTTGATTTTCATCCTGCTGAATCCTGTCAAATCTTCATGACACTTGTTTGCCTTCATGTGCAAATAGTTTGTTTTTAACAACTGATGAGTGCCCAAGCATATAAACTGATACTTAGCAGCAGTTGCAGTGCAACATTGTCAAATATTTACACTCGATCTGCAATAATCTGGCAACTGAAATGCAACTAACAATTTTGGATTTATGTCCCCACTGGAGTTGGCTTGCACATCTATCCAAATGCATTAATTTAATCTAAATTTGCTCTCTGGATTTAACTCATTTAAATGAAGAAATCGTATTTTTTCTCAGCTCCTGTTAGCCATAATCTCTTCTGCCTATCAACCTAGAGGGTCTTGTGATAAACTTTTTGTTAGTTATTGATAGTCTATAATCACGCTGGACTTTGTAATGACATTATAGCCAATTCTGTTCACTTTGAGCCTGGATCAGTGTAATTCTAGGAGAGAGGAAAGAGATTCCAGATAGAGGTAAACTAGCCATTAAAAGCTCTCCTAAAGGCCTAAAGCTGGTAAGTGATCCTGAATGTCAGCAATTACTTAAAGTCACAAAGACCTAAGAAGTGGTATCCTGGAAAAAAATCATAAACAGCATTGCTTCTGCTTGTTGGAGACTAGTATAGTATTGGAATGCTGGATAATACACAATGTAGGTATTTTCACAACCTGCCTACCACATAGATAAAAATCTTCATTTTACAGTTGGGAGCTTAGCGAGCAAAATCCAGAGCAGATCATAATTATTATTCACTTCTAGGAGCAAGGCCTCTTTGCTGCACAAAGGGATCTGCAGCTGCATGCTGGGAACCCAAACAGCCTGACTGAGCAGATGACAGCTACAGGGAGCACATCCCCCAATTAGTAAAGGTGGTTTGCCTTGAAACCAGCAATCAAGAAGCTAACATTAGAGTCATGATGTGCACAAAGGCTCCTTAGCTAAGGAATGGTACCATTCTAGCAAGGCTTTCTATCTCTGAGGGCTAAGCTAGAAGCTCTGCTTGATAGGACTGAAATCTCAAGACTGTTCAGGCAGCTGTTACAGCACACATGAACACAGGCCCTCCTTACATTCCATAAAGAAGTGTCACCAAAGTTAAATCTCTTTCACAGCAAAGAAGGGGCTTGAAAAGAAAATGCTTAGTTTTGAAAATGTCTTCATAAACTATTTACAAATCAAACAAGTAATAGGAAATCCCCACTTAGATGAACTGAGTTTGTTTTATCTTTATGAGAATGAATGATATTTGAGTGAATAACCATTTAATTTTTATATTTTAAAAGTCTCCATGGACTTTAAAATCAATAGATTTTACAGCTAATTCATTTTAGCACCAATTTATATTTTCCAAATAAAATACCATTTATTTGTAATACATCTTGATTTCTTATCTATTTTTTTAAATATCAGGTATAATATCAAATAATTCTCTCACTTTTTATGCTTAAATACTGTTTGATTCTATGAACCATGTTGTACACAAGTTACTCTATAGACTCTGATATTTTACAGTGGTTTCATAAATTAGCCTTCTAAAGTGATTAAGCTGTTCTCTGGGCTCCAGAAATAAACTCCTCAAGCAAAATGACATATTTTTCATCAAACAATAAACAAGAACAGTGGAAGCACTTTATTTTTCCAGAGCTGCAAATACTTTCAACAACTGCTTGTCATCAATTCATAAACTATATATATATCATGCAAAGAGAAACCAATTATCCACAAATCAAGTGCAGTAAAGAGAAAGACACGTGCTCCTGTTGATGTTTCAATTATCTTGAATTACCTATGTCCTTGAAATGCACAGCTACATCTCCCACCAAGTACCTGATGTGGATTGCTTGAATATGTGTGCCCAACTGGACCTGTGAGGTGCCTGGCCACAGCTCACATCAGCTGGGTTTATCTAAGATGACTCCTGGCTTGTAAGTGCATGAAGACTGGGGGAAAGAGCACTTCAGGGTCTATTGCCCCTGCCTCTGCATTGCTTCCCTCCAGAGCATCTCCATGGTAAGCGAGAACTGACACCATTCTCCTCCTCAAAGTGGAGGGACAACTCACTCAGCACAAGTGCTGAAGGTGATGAGTATTTGGCAGGAATGAAATTAAAAGAATAAAATTCTGTAGAATGCATAAGAAACACTAAATACACCCTGTTTGTTCTGCCAGTTGGAATTGTTGTGGTTACCCTTTACCAAAAATGCTCAATGTATTCACAACAGCCATTCCCACCTTTGGAGCAGTAAGGGTTACTGGTGGAAGGCTGGGCAAATGGATATTCTGCTCTGTTCTTCCTGTTTTTCAAATACATTTTTTACATCTGTCTGTTCTGAAAAGTACATAGATAATTTTCCACAAGCAAGAATTATCCTATTTAACTCTGCAAAAATTAATATTTTGGCAGTATATTGCAATTTCATTTATTCTAGTAGATGATACCACTTTCTCTCTCCCAGGCAATCTGTCAGTATCTATTAAGATTTCTCCTGGAATGTCTCATTAAAGCAGGCTTGGGAACAATGAATGTAGGCAATAGAATCAACCTCTGTTGTAGACAAAACTTTTATAATGCATAAATATCTCAGCCCTGTGAAAAGGAAGAATCAGTTTTAATGAGCTCTTAAAAACCATCAGAAGAAAAAAGAAGGTATGTATGGAAAAAAATAATATGTTCTGCATAGGGTAGACAGTGGCTGCTTTTTTAGGAGGTGAACTGTAGGGGAGATGGAAGAGATTTTTCCTACTACTGCTGCATACACTACTACGATGTGACAGGAGGAGCTAAACCAGAATATTTTTGGTTCCCTTTAGGATCTAACCACGACTGAAATTGTCATACTTTTGGTCAACAAATACTTCAGTGTAATATGCAGAGAATGTACCGTAGCTGGAGGAAAAAAATAACCCAACCCACATCATTTGGTTGATTGCATGTAAGAGACATAGTGTTCACAGGAGGGTAGAGCAACATCACGGTACCTTGTCCCACCCCATCCCACCCATCTTTCATCCTAAGGACAAGCAGTTCTAGTTCAGTACTGGAGCAAAAAATTAGTACTTATTTCACTGGCAGTCACCTAAATTATGCTTCTTTCTTGGCTTCTGATCATGAATAGCTGCAGCAGTTCCTGTGCCCTCTCCCTGTAAAAGTACCTCTGTTTATACCTAGTGCAAAGATTCTTCTGCAAAGCCTGGAGCCCGACCCCATCGGTCCCATCTGTGACGCAGTACTTTTTGCACCTCATCTCACTTCACTCCTAGATAAATGATATCCCATATCTGGGGCTTTAAAATCTTGCCATCTAAAACTGCCATCTATTAGAGTGTAGGAGACAATCCTCCATAAGACTAAATAACCTAAAATGGTTTTGAGATTAAAAGTATTACATAGAATCACAGTAAGCCTATGATTGTGCCAAATCTCCTCCCTTCTAATATATGGTGGGAGTAAATTATTTTTTCAACAAAGGTAAAACTGAAATATGATTAATATCCAGACAATATGCTGGTACCAATTACTTTTCTCTTTTGATATCTGGAAGTAACACCAACCCTATTCAAGGTCTTTCTGTGAGGAGGTGAGCTGTAAAATGACAATTTTAATGGAGAGTAGATAACAATTTTGGTCTTTTCTGCTATCAAAGAGAAAGTTACATAATTTCCTCCATAATAGAAAGGTCTCCTATCAAGAAATATCATCTCTTTTGAAAAATACTATGTGGAGGAAAGAGAGCCCTAAAGAGACTTCTACTACATCTCTGCCATTATACAATAATCTTTAAAATTACTCACCTGTTGTATCTTGCTCTTTAATCTAGTCTTAAAAACAAAACTGAAGCAGATACTTAATATACTTCATTTTCTAAGCTGTTCCCACTGAAAAATTGTTCTGGAGAAACTTCTGCTTGCTAATGGGGAGCTGCCACAGTTGCTAGGCCAGTTGTCATTAGGTACAGCTGGCACATCTAACCTAGCTCCTTCCGCAGGGAACTGCATCCAGTGACATAGACAAGATGTCTGTGAGTCTGACCAAGCACTGTGTCCTGCTCAGCACAGATGAAGTTACTGTTGGGTTTATTTTCTGAGATTGAACATTGTGCAACACATATGGCTGTATCCAAGCTGGTGAAGTTGCTTGTATTGTGTTAAGGGGTACAGAGCCCTGTATGGACAGGTTTAGCTGTGAATATCTGCATTGCAGCTCACTAAACAGGAAAATAGCTTCCAGTCCTTACAAACCAATGCCAGATGATTTATGAATCCCTTCAACTCTTTTATGGGGCAAATTTTGCTTTACTGTTTTGCTTGGGGTTCTTTCTGTCTCTTCCAGGGGAGATAATTCCACCTGATCTTTAGGCTGACTTTTGCACAAGGCTATAGGTTTAATTCGGGGGGGGGGGAAAAGTCTTGAGGAACAACTAAAGAAAAACTCATCCACAAAGAGGGTATAGGAAGAAAGTGTATAGGAAGAGCACAACATGTAGTGGGTCTATGATCATTAATGATATCAGCTCTGATATCATTATCAGAGGCAAGATGTTCCCAGAGGCACAGACATCAGTATATGCCTGGCCAGGTTACAAGAACTCTTTGCACCTCTCAGCTACACAAACAAACAAGGGAAGAAAAACATGATCCCTGAAAACCAAGAGGAGCTTTCATCTTTTACTAGACCCAGTATTTCCAGATGCCACCAGTCTACTAGTAACTTACAGAGAAGAGGACAAAATTGGACGCAGTAGCCCCAGAGCCTACTCCACAACATTACCTGCAAGCAGAGTTTGGAAACACAGGAACAGGCACAGCTCCTCCAGTGCAGCTGGTCGATTACAGCTACTCTATCCAGATGCTTGCTTCTTTCTTCTTTCCGGATGAATATCTCGTGATCTTGAGGGTCCAGATACCTGCTTAACTAGAAATCAGATGCACATGTGCAAAATCTCTGAGCCACCAAAGGAACTGTGCACTCCTTGACTGCCCACTGAACTCCCAAGCTTTCCAGTCATGCAGGGAGCTGTGAGGCCAGGGGACTTCCCAACCATCCTCCCCAGTCCTGGGACACTACTCAAAAGATAGCTGCAGGATGAGAGATTTGAAAACCTTCGATGAAGAAAACGTTGACTGTCTGAGAGGGAAAAGAAAAGCACACGTTTACTATGTTTGATCCTTTTCCATGTATCTGATCATCTGTGCATTTCAGATCCACAACCAGAACAACAGGGAATCAGCCCGTGTGTTTCAGAGTAGAGGTGGCATTTTCTGTAGGTTAAATTTGTAGACATCCCCACCCCAATTTTACAGACAAAAATCATTACTAAATACTTTCCAGTAGATGGCAGAGTTACATTGTGGCAAAGCTGAAAGTCTGAATTGAAAAGGCTTCTGCATAAAGGTTCAAGTACTGTTTAAGTATATTTAATTAGCAGGATGAACTGAAATATCTGAAAAGGCAAAATACACGTTGGATTAACAGATCTAATGTGACCTCAGAAATGTAAATTTTAAGGTAGTGAAATCTTAAAGCTCAACATAGCATTAAAAATGAACTTTGTTAAAAATGAGCTTTATTGAGACAACAGTTTATACTACAGAACTGACACAACAGAAAACACAGTATTTAATGTGAGAATCCACTGGAGTTGCCAGCTGTAGAATATAGTCATGGGAAAAGCAAAAAATCTCTTGCAAATATTACTGAAAATGACCAAAAAAAGTGGCTTTCAGGACCAAAATCAATTTAGCTGGACAGTGTAGTGTTTGCCTTTTTCCAGGGACTGAGCAAAAATAATCACCCCAAAGAGGGAATTCTGTACCACTTCTGTCAGTTTGAGAAATCAAGACCTCAGCAGGTGGAGAACAGCTTCTCAGATTGGGACCCCCCACAGAAACAGCCAGGAGGAAAGCCTGGTGCACCTGGGGATCTCAGAAATGTTTTTTGACTTGCCAGGAACCAAACTGCTCAGCCCAGTATGACTTAATAACAATAGGCTGTAAATGGATGAGGTTTCAGCTTAAAACAACAGTTCTCTGAATCTACTTTTCCACCCAGAGCTGTAAGATGTGCCCCACTCTCTTTCAAACACTTACAGTGACTCAAGTCCCTTCCCTTGTAGGTGTCCCAAGGTTGTATGGGGTTGTATCCTCCTTGAAGCATAGTTGGATTTCCATGCAGTAGATATAAATGTGATCATTCTGTTTGTGTCGACACTGTCTGAGATCATCATGGACAACTGCTAATGTCAAACCTCTGTACACTGCAGGTAAACTGAAATGGCTGCAGGAAAAAATACCACTCTACATTTTATATGGTTTTCTTTAGCAGAAAATATTCAGACTTCAGACATCCAATACTTCTACTTCTTATTTGATGCGTGTCAGGTTTGGTTTGACTCACTACAATTACTCACATACTTAATTTCACTGTTTTACTATGGACTTCGAGCATTAGTTGAAATAGTATATTTATTCATAAAAAAGAGGTTACATGCTTTCTTTTATGAAAGCAAAATCTGTATCTAATAAGAAAATACATGGGCTCACAACACACCAGACTTCTGAAACTAAAAAGGTCCAGCCTGGCACGCTTTCTGTGTAAGGACAAATTCTGCATTTATTGCACCAGCGCTGCTCAGCAATGCTGCTGAAGTGCAGACCATGCTGAAAAACAGTATTCTCACTCCTAGTGATAAGCAATAAGCACTATCTTCAAAGTCACATTTCCTATTATTTCCTGCAATAATATACTCAGCTTCCTCTGATAAGTGTACAGTGTCCCTAAAGAACATAGCTTCAGGCCACATCACTAAAAACCATTTCAGGTTTTCCTTTTATTTTATAAAATACTTAATAATTTGTTGTCTTTTTGTTTTAATTTATGTCTGTTGTTGTTTTCACGTTAGTGCATGATTAAATTATATTCTTTAAAAGCTTCTCCCATCCTATAGCCACCCTATTGATGATTCACACCTATTGATTCACCTTGTTTATGAAAGCATTTGCTTCATAAAAAATACAAAACCAAAAAAGGATAAACCCAGTATCGACTGATGCTCTAAAATCCTATTGTATTTTTGCAGTTGGATAAAACACACAAAGCTTGACAGATTTCTAAAATTCTGACTCTGGTGAGAGTGTAACATAAATGGTAATATTAAAATAATCATCTTGATTTTTCTCCCCAAGAATAACATAACTTTAACTGCTCCAAGATCACATGTCCTGTCTCCCCCTTGCAGCCTCATGAATAATTTGGCTCATCTTTCTCACTGACATAAACACTGAATCTTGCTGAAGGTCATGCAACATTCCCAGTATCTTTTCATTCAGGAGCAATTCAGCACTGTATTCTGTATACTATTTTACACTCATGACATGCAGTTGCAGATTGTTTCCACGGTGGTACAATGCCTGATAGTCAGTTCATAGAGCACACTGATATTTCAAAAGCTAATTAGTGGTGAAGATTTGTTTTTTATTGCCCTATCTCAGTTTATTCAGCTGGAGAGCTATGGGCCAGGCGAGGTCAGCAAAGGCGATTAGAGAAATGATCATTCTTTCATACATAGAAAGTTGAAATAAGTAAGATTATTTGGTAAGAAAGGAAAAGAATTAAAGAGTCTGAGGCATTTTACATTATTAAGGTAACTGTTCTTAGGCCTTTGGCTCATCCAGTGTCCCCACTAATCCATTTGTCATCCAATAGTTCTGTCTAAAGACAAAAACTCTCTTAGGTTTTGACAGAGAGCTGAAACTCTTCTATGCCTGGCTCAGCGACTTCATTTCCAGCCTTGAGCCTCATCTCATCAGTGTCCTCTGAAGCAATATTCTGTCTCCAGTTTTGTGTAGCTAGAAGGAAATATATAGGAAATCATGGGACAGGGAAGTGGTATGAGGTGCAGAAAAAGAAAGGAACCAAAACTCTTTTATCTGTAAGCAGTGTTCTCAGTTAGCCTCAGCTTACACATGGAAAATTTTGTGCTGGGATGTGGGATGGGGACACCTGCCCTTTTATTCCTTCGTGTCCCAAAGAGCTTGGCAGCTTTTAAACAATGGTGCCAAACCCTTTGAACCCCGTTTTCTGCGACTTCATTGTGGAATTTTCCCTTCCGATCACAAGAGGTATGGATTTCACCCTCTCCTCCGCTGCCAATAATTTATGCAGACATATCTGCCCTTGCCTTAGCTCATCAACAGCTAGACTTTCTGCAGCACACATCACTGAAGAGCTGGAACAACATACTTTCAACACAACTACAAGTGCATGTAGAAACTGTCTACACACATGTAGGACATGGGAGAGACCTTTACAACAACAGAATATACTGCAAAGCCAGGAGAACCTCAAAAAGCAAATGAAACCACAAAAGATATGCTGTTAATTTCAAGAAAAATCATATATGCAGTCAAATAAGATAATGTTATAGTGACAACATAATTAGTGGGTTTTTTTCATTTATGGACTGTGCCTAGGACACAGTTCAGGAAGGAATTTCCCCCAGAAATGAATGACAAAAATGGATCACTGCAGAGAAAGTCGTCCTCAAACAAGCTGAGAATTTTTCTTCCTCTGAGAGGAGCAAAGAGAGGAGTCACAGTAAAGATACAAAAACAAGTTACTTTTGTAGGCCCACGTCTTAAAAGATAAGGAGGAATAAAATTTAATTGGTCATTCCTGTTCACCTGAGGGAATAAAAAAGGAAGCACCAAGAAAACTGGAAAGTAAAAAATTCGGAAATGCAGAAGTGAAATAGTTAGCACTACATGATATTATGAGGTACAAATAAAAAACATCAAAAGTTCATGAGCTTTATGCCTAATGTTTTTTATATTATTTTGAGTTATTTCAAAAGGTAGGGAGGAGAAACAAGAACAAAACATAAGCCACAATGCTCTGGGACACAGTTTAGAGTAAGATATTTCTGAAAGGACTGATAAAAAGCAAGGTACCAAAAGAAGTGTTTCCTTGCTGCAAGAATGTATGCTAGCTAAAGTAAATTAATAAACAAAGTACTTTGAACTAGATCCCAGCTGTCTGCTTCAAGATAGAAACGCCCATCCCCTTCTGTAACACTTCCTCCCACAGCAGTCTAGCACCTCTGGTGCAGTCCAGGAGTTCCCAGAACTATATGATTTCTCCATCTCCATCAAGATCAGCTGCAAGCCTTTCAGGTGTCCACATCTTTCCCAAAAAACGGGATGCTACTCAAAAAAGAAAGCAGTGCTGGTCTAGCCTGGAATTGCAGTCTTTCAGATGGGAATAATATGATTACAGTGACTAAAGTAACAACTCAGGTAACATATACAGCTAAAACTAAAATACAGCTTGTATTTCAGAAAACAATTTAATTGAGTTAGTGTAGCATGCCAAAGATATGTATCCTAACAAAGAAAGTTAGTATTTTCTCATTAGTATTCAGGGAAGATCTAATTCTACTCAAGTCTAGAAATTTTAAAAAACAAAGAAAAGAGTAACATCACCATACTGAAACAAGATACTTCTTGTAATCAAAATTTCCTTTCTACTTCATGAGAAATATGGCAAGCTAATTTCTAAATGGAATATTTCCTCATGTATCTGTGTTGATTGGCATATTAATACAGCTGGTTTGCTCAATACTATTTAAAAAACTTTCTTTTTTCTTTTATTTCTCTTCTGTTACTTTACATTGTGTGGCACAAAAAGCTTGTCTCAGCCATTCCCATATCATGCTCCACCTAGCGGATGGAGGGATTGTAATTACACAAAATGTACAATTTAATCTTATCTTAGACTTCTAACAGCATGATTACAAGGCCTCATTGATTATGCTGTTCAGATAAGACTATTAGCAATACCAAAGTTCTGTTAGCTTTAAGATAAAAGAACATATCTTATTAAAAGATGCTATGGTTTTATAGGAGTAGAATCTGCTCGTTGTAGCACAAAGTTTACAATCTCAGGGTTTATCTACAGCAGGCATTGTCAAAGAAAATAACAACATCCCTAATTTTATCATTTACACCCTTTCACCTGTATATAACAATTTAATCTCAGGTAAATGAGGGAGGTTTTTATAGCTGAACTAGAGCTAGACTGCTCTAGTTAAGAGCAGCTCCAGAAGACCTGTGTTTTAGTCCCTGCTCAAATCAGTGCGCCAGTGCTCTCCATGCAGTTGGTGCAAGCACTATTGGAAAACTGGTTGGAGAAAGGCCTCAAAAAGTCCACACCCTCACATAACAGACTGGGATTTCAGTGTTGCTCCAAGCTGGATAAAGCAGGAATTTGAAGTCAGCTCTTCTTCTCCCAGACACCTTAGCTGTTTTCTCCTATGCACCAAAGACATCAAGATTAGCCACCAGGGTACAGGCAGTTCAGAAAGTTTGCCAAACTCGCAGTGTTTAAGCACAAATTACATATACCATGGAGATATCTAATGCTGGAAGCAAGGTCCAGGATCAACCATTGCAAGCTCTAGGCAAGGCGGCCTGATCTGCTGGAAGGTAGTTTCTTGCCAGTCTTCAGGAGTTTACGGTCGGCTAGAGGCTGTGTGTCATGGGTGTTAGAACAGGCAATTTGCCCTTCCAGCTCAGCTGTCTTCCTCAGGCAACACGTTGATTGCAAGAGTGGGAGAAGGGGAAGGAAAAAAGGGACATCAAGGAAACACTGAAATGAAGGAAGTTGTGTAGGATAACCAGTGCTTTAATTGCTTACTTCCTACCTACTGCAGTCCACAAAGAAATGGCTACATCTCCCAGCTGAGTTACCCCCTAGAACAGCTACAGTGAGTGGGAGGACAAGCATGGGCCACGCTAAACACAGGAGACAGTGATCTCCCAGAAATGGACATAGAGGAAATAATGTGGTGGTTGTCTCCAGCAACACAAGCTTATGTTCACCGAAAGCTGAGGAGACCAAAAGGGTAGGCCCTTTCAGAAGGAAAGATATGTGACTTTTCCAAATACAAAAATTCAACCTCATCTCACATACAGATCTGACAGGCACTCAGAGAGTAGCAGAATGCTATCTGGCTTAAAGGAGTTTGTAAGACTGGGGGACTCAGCTATCTAACTGCTTCATCATTAACTGATAAACAAATGCCACTCGATTGTGTTCAAAACCAGTGCTTCAAGATGGTTAGAAGGAAAAACCAGTACATAGTAAGTGGAGCCAAGCTAGCACAAATCACAAGTCAGTGGCAAATAAGAACCTATGACCTAAACAACTCCTCCCATCAAGAAAATGTTTTGCTGGAAGAGTGGATGAGTAAGAAGCACACTCCTTGACCTATTCCCTCAGTTGGCTCTGCTCAACCTGGTTCTGCCCAAGTTTGACAACATCAGATGCATCTTCCCCACTGTCTTCCAGTTTCTCCAAACTGGAAACATTGAACACAAGAAGCCCTGGCTGTCAGAAGCCTGGTCTCACCAGTGCCTGCACCACTCCCAAGCACTGGATACGTCTGTGTCCAACTGCTGTAACCAGCTCTGCACTTCTTACATGCAAGGTAGTGGGACCAGACACCCAGGCCCTCCTAACTAGCCCAGCTCCTTGGAGTGGGTCTGCCTCCGTGCTATTCCTCCTCAGTTTTCCCTGGGCAGGCTGGAGACCTGCTTTGATGTGCATCACAATGTGCCTCTCGTACACTTCCCCCTGTGATGACATGCAGTCCTAACCCATGTTTTCCTAGCTGTTTCAGCAAGTGCTCTCATCACTTCTCCCATTAGCAGAAGACCTTCAGTTACTACTCCCTGGAAGCAATCAGAAGAGGCTAGGAAGACCAAGGTCTGGCTATAATAGAACTACAAACATCTGGAAACACAGACCTTCGTGGTTTATCCCATTGGCCTTGCCACTCAGCTGAAGGTCACCCTACATCCTCCTTTTCTGACTTCACAAGGTCAGGGAGGAAGCACGGGAGGCTGGTGCAGAACAGCACCAGCACACACTGCATCCCTGCCAGACTCCTGCCTGTGGCTGTCCACATACATCCTAATCCCTATTTTGGCATCTGCACAGCCTGCACAGGTAGCACCAACTACAGTTTTGCTCAAGCTACAAGGCAGCTTTACCTTCTGGTGACAGAGCACTAAGACACCTACAGAGTCAGTGTCAGCCTCCCACGGGCTGGGACCTCCTCAGACTCAGCTTAAACTGGAGTTGGGTGCTGCAATCCCGTTAGGAATAAAGCCTTGCGGGAAACCCACGTGTTCTATTTCTCTGAAGCGCGGCATTTTGGTTCTCGAAATTACCTAGGCAGGCAGGGGTGTTACCCTTTCCTGCAGCACTTGCTCCCGCCAGTGTCTCTGATAAAGGTTGCGATGACCGGAGCGCACATCCCGCCGGACCGCAGGCTTTCCTCAGGCACAAGGGACTCGCACCCCCCGGCACCTCCCCGCCTTTCCCGCAGCGGCCCCGCACCGCCCGCTCCTTCCAAGCCCTGCCGCCGCTCCTCCCGCCGCCGCGCGGCCCCGGCCCCGCTCCAGCCCGGCAGCCCCGGGCCCTGCCGCCCCCCGTGCCCCCCGCGGGCCCCGGGGCCGCCCCCCGGCCCGGCCCCGAGCATGCTCAGTGCTACCCTGACCTAGTTTCCCCGCCGGAGCCGGCGGCGGAGCGGCGGGACCGCAGCGCAGCGCACGGCGGGCACGGCACGGCACGGCACGGGCACGGCGCGGCACTGCGGCAGTGCCGCGCTCCGCCCGCCCCGGCCCTGGCCCCGGCCGCGGCGCCGGCCCCGGCCCCGATATGGTGCTGCGCGGGGCGCGCTGAGGGGCGCGGCGGCGGGGGGCGCTGCCGGGGGGCGCTGCCGGGGGGCGTCGGCAGCGGCAGCAGCAGCAGCAGCAGCAGCACCGTGCGAGCGGGAGCAGCGGGCGGGCAGGTGAGCGGCGGGGCGAGGGCCGCGGTTCCCCTGTGGGCGGGCGGGCAGGCGGCGGTCCCGGGGAGGCGCTGCCGCCGCCGGCACCTGCCGCGGCTGCCGGAGACCTGCGTGCCGGCCCCGGGGCCGCGGAGCTCCGCGGTGAGCCCCGGGGCGGGCGCGCTGTCCTGGCGGCGGCCCCGGGGAGCCGGAAGGGCCCGGTGGCCGTGCCGGGAGCGCTGCAGCCAGGCGAGCCCGGCGCGGCGCTCCTCCCGCGGCGGCTGGCGATCGCGGAGAGCCCACCGTGCAGCCCGGTAGTACCCGCGCAACGGGAGCGGAGCAATGCTGTGTTCAACACTGAAGTTCAAGAGATTATGTCAGATCGGCACCGGGGCTTGCAGGAAAGTGGGTTTCGTTAGGCAAAAAAGCTAAGGAGCCCAAAGCTTTTACTGGAGCCCTCCAGCTCCTGCGCGCAGGATGCTCGCTGCTGTCCCGACCTGGGAAGGAGAATGGGAGGTCACACCCCAGTACTGAGACCTCTTCCATCGAACTGACTTCTAAGAGAGCTTAAGCTGTGCTGCCTTAAATTTAAAATAAGGGCTGCCACCTGATTGTTTGTTTTAATTACTCTTTTACTTCACAGGATAGACTCATACGATAAAACTCAATTTCAGAAGTGCCCCGAGGGAACTAGAATCTAAAAATTCAGAGCAGTCCTGCAATGATCTCTCAAATACTGTTTCTTAAAGGGCAAATTCAAGCAGTATCGGACAAGAGACCTTAAAAGAACAGAGAGCACTACTGAGCAGGCACTTTTCTAGTGCACTTATCTGGAGAGTTTTGTAAGAGACTACACTTCCTAACAGCCCTCTTTCATTTGTTAGATCGAAGCATGTCAGATGGAGCTACCCTGATAACCCTGCTCAGGGAAATAGAAGTATCAACTGTGTAAGCAAGGCAAAATCCTAAATGAAACCTCATTTGGTACGTGTTTGTCTGCAAGAGTGTAAGATTAGTTCAAATGGAAGAATACAAAGGAGTTAAAGGGGGGGAAATGTAGCATTTTAGTTGTTTAGAGACATTACATCGTGGAAGAGTTTCTCTCCTCACTGCAGCAGGACAAAATACAGCAGATCTTTTTTTCAGTGGAGATGATGTTTTGCATGGCAGAAATCCTTTGTCTGTCTGGCTTAGTGTGTACAGTTAGCAACAGCACCATTGATATACTTGTGGTTGCTGTAGTAGGAATCCTTTTTTATTAGAAAGCCTTCTCATTTAGACTGTAGTATGTCAACATCAGTTGATGCTGAGTGCAGCTTACACAGCTGGAGTGCACATTGTACACCTGTTTTTTTTCTGAAGAATTTTAAGTTTTCAGAGGCCTAGACAAAGAGCAGAACATCCAAAACAAACAACAAAAAAAGGTTTTCTTCCTACTTTAATACAGTGATATGTATTATGTGTCCAGTGGATATTTCCTATCCTGAAAGTTTAGAGATAAAATCAGTCACTCTTAAGACATTTAACACATAGTGGGAGCATGGTAGTGAATTCGGAAGTGATCTATATAGTATAACTCCAGTTGCCTCCCTGCCCTTGTCCTTCCCTGTCCCTCTTGCCTCCCTGCAAATAGACAGGTTCTGCTCTACTGTGGAGGACAAGGATGGTGCTGGCACGGTCCTATCAGCAGTACTGGATGCTGAGAAAGTTATGTAACTTTAACGTTACATTTTTCAATATGATGTAGAAATAACCAGCACACAAGTCTGAAATTACAAATGTTCTTTAGTAAGCGCTTGAGGGCCTCCAACTAAAATATTGCATATTCATGGCCTCATATAGTCATGCTTGGAGAGAGCTGAATTGATCACGTTTGTGTACAAGCAAGTCTTAAGCTGTGGTGTGGTGCAGGGCAAACTTATTTGAATCCATCTGCTGTCCCCTTTGTTACTTGTGGAGGAAAGAGGTGCAGACGCTTCTGACCTGAAATGATCCTTTTCAATTGCAATCAGTCATGAATAGTTACATTCCTTTAAATTCCCCCTCAGACAAGGTTAATCCTGTTCTAATCACAGCATCCACGTGTAACCTCTTTGCCCTGTACCTTGGCAACCAATAGATGTGAAAGCCAGTTATTAAAAATTGTATCTATCTTACAGTTCTATAGGGATAGAGGAGAATTAGCCATACTCAAATCCTCAAATCTATTTTCTTCAATTTTTTTGTCTCTTTTATATTCCAACTAAAATGGGAGCTTTTTGTTAAAATAGCGTCATAAAAACTGCATCAGTGCATTGAACATACTCACTTATTCAAAATTTAGAGTTTAAATAGTAGATTTTTTAGCCCTGCAAATTCCTTCACATCTTTGTTTAAGCAAAACTTAATTTTTAATTTTGTGTCTTATTTGAATGTCCTATATCTGGAATTTTTCTTTTTCTTTTGGAAAAAGAAAACCACTAGATGTGCTTAAAGGATGGCTAGCTTTGACAAGCACAGCTCAAAAGAGAAAGTGGAAGGAAGCGAACTGGACCACATTCTGCATTGCTATGTTCTTAGCAGAGTCTTGTAAACCCTGTTGAGGGAATATGAGATCTGTTGCATTTGCTTTGATTATTTAACCTGTTGGCAGAATAATGCTTACAGAGTGCAGGAATAAATAAAATATAACAGGTGAGTAAAGAAAATGAAAGATATGTAGAACTTGGTGAGGCCAGGCAGCATGCAGATGTATGTGGAAGTGTGCAAGAGATTCTCTGTGCATCTTAATGGTCCTTTCTCAACAAAGGGGACTTTTAAGCATTGATCCACTTGCATTTACTGCAACAGCAAACTAGCACCTATGCTGAAAGCTTGCGTGGAATTAAGCAAGGGCCCCTTAAAGCCATACAAAAGTTTCTGGAATAACAGCTTTGGATACAAAACTATATTGAATGCTAATTGTGCAGCCTCCAAATAAACACAAACACCAAATAAATCTAGGTAATCTATATAAGTGAAGTATTTATTTCTAAGAATAAAATTCCTTAAAGTGTGTATACTAATCAAGCATAAGCTGGGCCTTGAAAAGTCTCCACTATCGATAGTGTTGAGTTTGCTTTATGATCTGGGTAGCCCACAACTCAGTAGGACATTTCCACCACAGTACTTCCCCTGATTAAAAACAGCAAGCTTCTCCACTAAATATAGAACTTTGCTTTTGCTGCAGTCATTAAAATACTATGGAGAAAGAACACTTAAATTGCTCAGTCCATATTGGAATGCACAATTGAGCTACAGCTTTTTAATGAGAAGTTAAGCATCCAAGCTGCCCGACTGCTTTTGTTCCTTCAGTGTATTTCATATATATACGGCACAGATGCTGGAATTACAGGAGCTGTGACATCAAAGGGAACTTTTCAGAGGTTTGGCATTCTTGAGGTACTTTTAAATAATCTCTCCAATAATTACCTGCCAACAATCTTCATTCATTCTTTTTTAGGTTAATGGATTAGCGTCCCTGGGTGTTCATTGACAGGCGGGAAGTGCACATCAGACTATTCAAACATATGGTGTAAATCAATGTATCCATTAAAATATTTAAAGTGAAGAGGGTCTTAAAGTCTTTAGGATACCATATGCTTGATAGTTTTGCAATACTGAGACATGAAGTAGGGTGAAGAGGAAAAAAACTGAGGAGAAATTTACAGTACAAAAAATTCTAAAATATTTACACACTCACAAAGGCAACATGAAAACTCCTGCTGAATAAAATGGCATATGCTTCTTTCCCTGTATGAAAAGTCTCGTTATAATAATTTTCAATCACAAATATAAAACAAGCTTGGTGCTTGCTGCAGTGTATTAACACCATAGAATCCTGAAACTAAGACAACCGTATCTCTGTGGTCATTAACTTTATTACCCCCTACAGTGTTGTGTGTGTTCAGAACAAAATAATTTTAGAAGATAGAAACTTATAATGACTAAGTTTTGGTCAGGTTCTGCCATCAATGGTAGAATAAGCTACAGCCCTTGATTTTTCTATTTTCTTTCTTCTGTTAAGTATCATTTTTCACCTTACAAAGCAAATTGACAAGTGTTTGCCTGTAAGAGCTTAGCAGTGCCTGCAAAACATACAATTAATTTATAGGCTTCTTTGTTATATTTTATTTAAGACAGGAGTCCTAGAAAAGGGCTCCAAGGTGCCATACTGACCACCCTTCCTGTTCACTGCCCAGGGCTCTACACGCAGAGGACAACGAATACACAGAAGACAGTTAAGTCCCCACATTCATCATAAGATGTCATAATCCGTGAATCTGTACTTGTAAATGATATACAGTCTCTCTTGCATCTTCCTAGATTCCCAGCCCTTATTTTATCCTGTGTCAAGAAATTGAGACAATCACCTTGAGGGAAGCAATTCTCCCCGCTACTCTGTCCTCATGAAACCTCACCTGGAGTACTGCATCTGGGTCTGGAGCCCTCAGCACAAGATGTGGATGGGAGGAAGCAAGTCCAGAGGAGGGCAACAAAGATGCCTGGAGGGCTGGAGCACCTCTTCTATGAAAACAGGCTCAGAGAGTTGGGGTTTTTCAACCTGGAGAAGAGAAGGCTCCAGGGAGACCTTACAGCAGCCTTCCATTACCTAAGTGGCCTGCAAGAGAGCTAGAGAAGGTCTTTTTACAAGGGCATGTAGATATAGGACAAGGGGGAATGGCTTTACACTGGCAGAAGGTAGGATTAGATTAGATATTAGGAAGCAATTCTTTACTGTGAGTGTGGAGAAGCACTGGAACAGGTTGCCCAGTGAAGTTGTGGCTGCCTTATCCCTGTAAGTGTTCCAGGACAGGTTGGATGTGGCTTTGACTGACCTGGTCTAGTGGAAGGTGCCCTTGCCCATAGAGATGGATTGGAACCAGAGGATCTTTATGGTCCCTTCCAACCCAAACCATTCTGTGATTCTGTGAAATTGCAGTGTGATCATTGTTACAAAAACCCCTTATTTTCTTTCCTCCCACTGTTCCATCTTGCACTTCAGTTTCACTGAAATTTGCCTCATTTTAGTATTATAGGAAGCAGTAAATATGCATGTCTCAGCTGTCTTCTTTACACCATTCAACATTGTGCATATTTTTGACAACATTTCTTCTTACTTATCTTCCATCTGAAATCAGTAGTCTGAAAAAGTCATCTTAGTCTCTTTGAGTCTGACTTATTTCTGCCTTATTCTATTTCAAGATTAGATTCACCACAACTGACAACTCTCTAGTATAAGAAACCAGATATATCAGCAGATAATAACTGTGAACTTTAGAGTCTGACTATCTACATGTGGGAAAAAAACCCCCAACATTCACTATTGCAGACACCCCAAATGAGTGATATTTCATTAGTTACTTTGGTTGGAAATAAGTCTTCTTTATATGGTAAAAAGGACTTACCATTCTATTTACTTAAGCACTTTTTTTTTTCAGGCTGTAGTCAATACTCTCAGTCTGTCTTGTTATTCTAAAATTTTGCTATTCAAAAATTATGTAGGGGATCATGAAGGCAATTTCCTAGCATCTCATATAGTAATTTTTAAGATCAGCCATATTTTTTAACATTGACTTCTCCAAGGCAATACTTGGATTTGTGTTCCTGGAGTATTAGAGTTTCTTTGTTTGGACTGGGGGGGTGGCCTCTGGAGGCCATCTGATCCAACATCCTGCTCATAGCAGAGCCAGCGTACGCCAGCTCAGTCAAGTTTTGAACATCTCAAAGGATGAAGATTCCACAGCCCATCTGGGTAACCTGTTGTGGGGTTTGACTGACCTTCTGCTTAAATAATCATAATTTCCGTTGTTGCAGCTTGTGTCCCTTTTCTCATGTCATTTCACAGCACATCTCTCAGAGGAGCCCATGTCTGTCTTCTCTATACCCTCCCATCAGGTGGCTGAAGGCAGCAAGTTTGACAGCAGGTGGCTGAGCACACATGGCCAGGGCTCAGCCCTGATGAAAAGTTTATTAAAGATTCCCAGGCAACTGAAAGCAGCTGAAGAGACTAAGCGTGTATAACTGGGAGCTGCTGCCCAGTTGGGAAGCCCCAGTCTAGAGATGCAGAAGGGAGCTCTTTATCTTACAAACATCACCAGTGCTGCCTACTCAACATAGCCAGGGGAGCAGAAAGTCACAAAGTTATGAAGGACTGAACCCCCCCCACCTCAAAGAGAATGAACAGAGCAGCTCTTTCAGAACCAAGCATTACTATTTTATCAACTAGCAAATGAGTAGAAAAATAAGTTAGTTTATGCTAATTGTAAATGAGTGACATTTCTCTTCATATGCCTGTCTGGACCCTAATAACTTAAGCTTTTCAGTAGGTGGTTCTCACTCTTAAGCCTGTGAAGTGGCAGTGAGCTTCTCACCTTCTGTGTGGCATAAGTTCTTTCATTTGCATCCCCGTTCCAGTAAATCCTGTTAACTTTTACTTTTGCCCTCTCTGTACAAACATTGCCTCTGTAAACTAGGAAAGGTGGTAAGTAGTTTTTAAATAATTAAAAATTAGCCCTAATTTTGCTTTGTATCATCAACCTTGATATTTATTTTAGACAAATGAGAACTAGAATGAAAATAATTTAATTTTCTTGGTCACTTACAAGCCAAGCAAGATAGCATTGGGATGTTAAAGCTATAGGAACACAATTTATGCATTACACAATAGGCTGGCTTCTTGTGCTTCATTTCTGAATTGAATAACCTCACAGTTAATAGGATTACACATTATTCCAAGAACAAGCCAGTCTTACAGAAGTGAGCGAGCCAGGAAAAGGTATGCATCGTTGGCCTCCTTTTCTGTTCTTTTGTGCTCTGTCATCGTGTTGTTCTGCACAAATGCAGTACTTACAAATGTGGCCCCTCACCCAAAGTCATTTTCTTTAGTGGCAGTAATGTGGGAGGCAAACACAGCTATGACATGAATAAATAAATGGTCAGTCAGAACATGTTCCTATGCAGTCCTAGCCATGTCTTTTGTTTAGACTGATGCTTGATTTTGGACAAAGAAGTTATAATCTTAGATTTTGTCCCTGTTTCACATAGTTAGGAGTAATACCACCATGCTGCAGCTCTGCTTGTTCTGGAGTACATTCCACGGGACTTTTTGGATAGAAATGCATAGAAAGCATGCTAGAGGTGCCTATCATGTTAGTTAGAAGAAAAGCTTGTCATGTGCTCTCATGTGGCTCAAGTCTCATGCAACTTTCCTAGGAAGTTAATCCCAAGAGCAGTAAATCTGTTAATTTCATATTTTCAGTTTATATCATTTGGGTTGGGGAAGAAAAAAACAAAGCTATTTAATGTACAGACCACTGGCAAACATCTTTTCGTAGTAAATGTTGCTCCAGATACAATATAGCTGGAAAATTACCTATATATATGTTCCAGGTGCTAGAGGAGGGTTTGGGGATTCCTCTGATTCCATCTTGGGAGGGAAGCCTGTCCCTGACTACAACTTTGAGTGGAAAAGGTAGTCCAAATAGCCAGAGGTATTCTTTTTCCATTTCATGCACTACGAATTTAAAATAAAAAAAAAATAAAAGGAAAAAAGCATACATAACTACGTTAAGTATATTATATAGTCTTTTACTTTTGAAGTCTTTTACAGGTAGCTGATGTGCTTTGGAGATGGGAGAAAGGAATGCTTACATTCTTTCCATAACCAGAAATTAGCTTTTTGTTTATAGTGACCCTTTTGTGGCAAAAATGCTCCCAGAGACTCACTCTGTTCCTACAGAGTGATTTTCAGTATTGCAGATGTCCTCCTTCATTCACTTTCAGTCTAGAGGAGTTATTACAGGAATCTTTGTTTTACACTAGTCAATCCAGCTTTCTCTGACTTCAAGTCAGATGAAAAGGTTACAATTTTGGCTGCCTTCATCAGGTTTACCATGGGTCACAGCTAATTGCTGCCTCTCGTGGCCAAGATCCTGGGTGACAGCACTGTATGCACTTCTCCAATATTCTGTATTCTCTCACTGTTTTGCCAGAACGTGGGCAGACATCGCTAGCAGTCCTATTTTGGTCTCAGTCTTCTCCCCATTTAGTTGCATGATTAAATTATAACTCCTTACATCATTTATGTTTAACAAAGCAGCTGGCTCCCAGATTTGTGTTCCCTGATATCCTCAGGCTGCTATTGTGCCTATGGCAAGGTAGGAGGACGGGAACTCTCAGCAAATCTTCCTTTGCACCAGACTCTGGTGTAAGCACATTTTCTACTCTTTCAGTTCTCTGTCTTTCTCTGCTTCTTCCTGCTTTCCTAACCTGACTCCATCATTTTTGGTCATGCCCAACAGGTTAGCACAGAGTCCTGGACATGCAGGTCCCTGCATGGCCACCCTGTAATTTTCTTGTGTCAGGGGATGCTGAGAAAATCTTCTTTGGTCTCTTCCTTTTTTTTTTGTTCCTCGGTAACAGTGGAGAGGATGCACACCAAAGAAAAGATTGCCTACCAACTTCCTAGTTGCCCTGGGAACATTTGTTTAAACTTGCATCTTAAAAACACCGTTCTTCGGAGACATCTCTCCCGGTCTCCTCAAACATACTAAGGCATCCATCAAAAGCACCTCCTTGGATGGTACATGAAAACAGCAGCCTGCATTTCCAAACATTCTGCTTTAAACCTGTTGCCTGGTTATTCCTCTTCCATCAAACTGTATCTATTTCAAACAGAAATGTATCTACAGAGGTATTTAGTGTTGTCTTAATATTCTTCATTCCAGGAACATGCATGAGAAAGTACATTCCCAGGAGTAACAGGAGTAGGTAAGAATCTCACATGGTAGACATAAATTATTCAGCTCTATTTCTTAAAATTACTGCAGCTATTTATGATTCTGTGCCAGAATGGGGGAGTCACTGTTAGGTTCAGACAAGTAATCAACCCTTTGACCATATTAAGGGCCAGTCACATTTGTTATCAGCACACAAAGGTACAGTTTTTTCTTTCTTATGCTCTGTGTTAAACACAGGTAAACATGCAGAATAGGCACGTCTTACTGCCATCACACACTTTCTAAACATCCACCCACAGCATCCCTGTGCTGTAGGGTATCAGTGGGCCATCAGCTGCCTCGAACTTCCCAGTACACTGTGGAGCCTTCCTTACAGGTTTTCTGTTCACCCGTTGGAGAGATGCTATTTCATTTCCTTCTGAAAATGAAATGTTAAACATCATTTTTTGATTGCTGCTGATGTTTCTGCCATAAAAAAATATGATAGGCTCAAATACAGCAATAACAAGCCACAGCCAGTAATTAGCAACACAAAGCTTAATCAGTTTACGTTGTTCTTTTGCCCTTTCCATTGTATTAATCCAGCCAGTCTCTGTTCCTGTTCCCTTGCCAGGAAGTGTGATTTTGGCTTTTCTGTATGGCGCAATGCAGATCTGTAACACTGTATAGAAACATTTTATAGAGTTAATACGTGTAACCATGACGAATGGCAGTCTTCGAGGTTAATGGAGTAGTAGAAATGAGATGTAGAGAGTTACTGAAGTGAATAGGCAGAATTGAAGGGGTTTGTTCCAAATTGCTGACTCAGGCAGACTGTACCTATACAGATCTTCAAAAGCACAGGCTCTACATGCTTTGCATAATAGGGAATGGATTTCTGAAGTCATTGTTTATATAGCTTTATATGAAACATGAGATTTGCATATTAATTTTAAAATTATTCTGTCTCTTCAAGACAAATACTTCCACATTCAATAAATAGAAAAACAGAATAAAACAAGGGCAGGTTTAGAGCTGGGACAGCCATCTACACCATGCATGTAGCTTATATAAAAAAACATAGTTTGTCATTTCTAGTAATGATTCATCCTGCAAAATGGAAAAACTATTTTGCTCTTTAAATAACTGTATCTATTTGTATGAAAGAAAGTTCATTGCTTTACAGAGAACAGGGGATGGATAAGAAAACAACCTAAGTCAAATATTACCGTGAAAGACAGTAATATTGCTTTCTTTTCTTTTTGAATAAAGTATAAAATAGGGAAGGGGATTATTTCCTTGTCTGTTTCTTTTTATTTTAGTGTTTCCTTTACATATGGAACTGATCTAACTTTGTCAGCAGTCATTTGCCATGCTAAGGTAGATGAGTGACCATGATGTCAACCATATCTTTAAAAAAATTTAAATAGTTTCAAAATGGAAATGTGCATTTGGGGAAAGTTTGTTAGATAGTTTCCTATATTTGGATTCCAAATAGATTCCTTTAATTAATAAGTTTCACTGTTTCACTTATTTACCTTAGAAATATGTGAATAAAACCAATATAGGTGGATACTATGACATGATTTTAACATCATTTGTGGCCTTTAGACTCTCAAGTGAAATTTTCCAAGGTGCTCATTTTGTGGCCAACATTCTGCCCTCAGTCAGCACTGAATGCCAATTGTGTTCACTGGGAGCATAATGAGGCCGATAGAGAGCACATTTGTAACCCTCCCCCCCCCCAATCCCACCTCTGTCCAGAAACTGAAATCACTGTTGAGAAAGGGCTCATTGTCAGTGATTAGTTGAGGGAAAATACTGTAGTGAGAGTGTACAAAAAGTCCTACAGGCAAAATGCTTAATGCCACATAAGGAACTGAAAAGTCCTAACTTCATTTGTATCTCAAAGGAACCTTACCTATAATTATGTCACTAGCAAATATTCTTCTTTCTAAATTTGCTCTAAAAATAATACTGAAATTACTTTATCAAGTATGAAATATTCTCTTTTAAGAATATCTTCCATGTTATGTTTTAACTTAGCTGTAGCTTAAAAAAAATGAATGATCTGAGATGTTTTGCTGTACGTGCTATTGTGTTTGGGCAAAATTGTGTGTATCAAGTATTCCAAGGTTAGTTTCAAAAACCTTTCATGGAGTAGTTCTTTCTTACACTGTTTCACAATTCATCTAAGACCATGCCCGTGACAGAGTTGCAGCACTGAGCTGGTAGTGACAGCTTTAATGTACTGTACCTTTGTTTCTCCTGTTGATTTTGCAAATGTTAAAAATAAAAAAAAAAAATTAAAAAAAAGGAAGAAAAATCTGTTGAACTTTTGGCATAAAACTGTAGCTGCTACTGTAGCTAAATTGTTGCTAAGTGTCTAGGTGATAAAAGCCTTCTCCCACACCTGCCACTCCGAACAACACTACTGTCAGGAAAATATATGCATCTTTTTCCAGTAAGAATAAGGACTGTGATAACATTAGCATTTAGACAAGACACTGAGCTGATGATTGTGAAATGCATTAATGGACGTGTCACTATTTTAAAAGAGCACATCTAATGGATTGTTTATATGTCCCATCTCATTGTACTTATTTATTTATTTTATAGGATATTTTAAACATAAAATCGCACAGATCAAAATAGAACTCTGCTGCGACCTGCTCACCCCAAGGACCTGCATTCAACAGAACCGGTCCCAGTTCCCAGCAGTCGTGTACACCACTGAAGGAAAATGGACATACTGAACAGCCACCACTTTTTGTACTTTCTGCCTACCACACGCCTTGTCATCTTATTAGCAGCTTTGACAACTGCTGAGGATGTGACTAACAGCACTTTCAACCGCACTGACGTAAATACAGGATCCGTGCCTGTGGTGATCTCCCGCATCGACCATATTATAGTCAAGGAGGGCAGTAGTGCCTTGATCGACTGCAATGTCCAAGGTAGTCCTAGTCCACGTTACAGGTGGTACAATTCCAATGGTCGCCTGCTCCAAGAGGAGGAGAATAAAGGTAAGATCTTAGTAATATCACTGATGTAGACTGTCCGGAGACACTTCTGATTTCAGCAAATTTAATGGCCTGACTGTGGTATTTCCCTGTGTGAAAATAAATGAAAGCCTGGTGGCAGTTATAAATTTTTTATGTGCACCTTAGAAGAAAAGAGTAACTTTTTTATATGTTATTTATAGCAACACGTAACAAAAAGCTGAAGCACTTAACAGAAGGTGTAGATAGGCTTCTTTTCATTGGAAGATTTCGAATTTGTTCCTATTTCTCATTCTGTCATCTTTTGTTCTTCTCTGGCACCAAAAAAAAGATTAAAAAGCTATTTTCCAGCTCAAAGGAGGATTTTCATGACATATGAGAATAGTCTGTTGGCATGCACTCAACACAGCTAACTCCCTGAGACACCTGCTGTCTTTATGCAGAGTGCCATGGGAGTGTGAGAAACAGGAGATGCCCTGAACGACCAAGTGAAAAACCTATATAGGGCAGCAGTCAGAAGGACACACCAAGTCTGAGTCTTCCTGTCTTTAGTTAAAACTCTTCACTGGCATTTGCCAGAGACCTTAATTACACATTTGCTTACTTTCCTTAAAATGGAAGGTTTGGGTGATAATCCTAGTTATACTTCTAGGGATTGTTTGAGGGCAGTGTGGCTATATGAAAGGTGTTTTTCTCATGTAATCCTTCCATACTGACTGCTTCGTTCACAGCATGATGAAATAAACACTTATCTACTCACACTAAATGCAAGACAGCGTGCCTAACTAATAGCTGACCCGACAGAGAACTCTGTTATGATGGGAGTAACGACTGACTCAGCTGAATGTGCAACAGCATAGTGTACCTGTAAAAGCTTACTGCATAACTGGTTGTATTTTACATTATGGCATGTTATAATTTTCTGAGTACAGCTAGTGAAAGGAAATACTTGAGCTAGTAAGCAGACTTGCGAATATTTTGTGGTTGTGGCAACATACGGTGATAAGTGTGCTGGTGTGTTTTACTAAGGCTTGCTAAAAGAAAATTTCCCCTTTAGTGCAGCATTTAAATTTAGGTCTTTGTGTAGTCAACTGAGAGAGGCAGCTACTATAACAACCATTTAGGTAGATGAGCAAAAACTTTGACCAAATCAATAAAATTGCAGATGTAGTATTAAGACAACATCACTTTATAAGTTAGAATTTCAACAGTGCACTACCTCCTTTAAGAAACTGTAATTTTTCTGTAAGAAATGTTTCCTAGCATGAGACCTTTCTTTACGATGTCAAGTATGGCATTGAATTGTTATCAAAATCCAGCAATGATACCTTTTCTAATCATTGTTTTCTTATTTGGCTTATACTGTCTGCCAGGATCCACTGGCACAGACCCAGTCATTGAGTCACAGTTCAATGCCATTATGTCATTTATAACAGCTGGAGCCAGGGTACATCAGCAAGGCATCTTGTTGTCTCACAATTAATGAAAACCTACTTTGCAAGAAGGACCAACATTGCAATTCAAAGAAATACCGATCAGGAATACTCTGTATTTTTTGTTATTCTATTTTTAATTTCAGAAAAAGTGATTCAACTGTTTTCAAGAATTATGCTAGGGTAAAAAAAAACACTGCTTCAGTTAAGTTAAAGCTTCTAAGAGGATAAAAAGATGTAATTAAGAGCTGTCTGTACACATGAACTGAGGCAGGGGCATTGTGGGAGTACTTTCTACATAGGTTTCTACTGGAGATAATGTAAAAAAAACCTATTTGGATAAGCTATGTTTAATTAGAAGAACTTTGAACATGGTAAAAGCTCACAACTACTCTGAATTAAAGGCTTTTTTTGACTAATGAGTTTCAGAATTACCCATAGTTTCTTCCTTGAAAGAAATAAAATTAAAAAAAAATAGAACAATCTTTTTAACAATGAAAGAATGTCTATGACAAGGATAAAATAAATGTAGAAGCAAGGTATACACCAACCTGTGGCAGGATTGCAATCCTTGCCTTGTGATTTACAGGCATTGCACAGGGATTTTGTGCTAGTTTAGTCCTCTGATCACATGTTCTGTGTCTTTGTTCAGCTGCCTGAATAAATAGGCAGCTGGTTAGGTTAGGTTTAAGGAAAAACAACTTCCTGATGGTAAAGACAGGTGAACATATGATGTTCCTTCCTGTGGAAGGTTATTGAAATTCCATTTCTACCTTCAGCAGATAGCTGTCAGGAATGTCTTTGGATTGTGTTACAGAGATTGAAAACAGTTGAGTTGGCTTCCATCAGCCTGTGTCAAGGTTGGGTTTACATGAAGGAAAGCATCGACACCAGGCTTTCCTGTTGGAGTGAATCATGTTATTTATAGCAATGTTACAGTTTAAGAAGTCGTATCACATCAAATAAAGCAAAAATATATGTCCTCAGCTCTTAAATAGTGTAGTGACAGTTGAATAAAAATGAAGTTCACTAAAACTAAAAATCTTAATTCATTACCAGTATATAATGGCAAATACAATAACTAGCTGAATCTTGAATAACTTTAGCAGTGATAAGAGCAATGGATTTTAATGTTTCAAACTCAGTTTCATAGCTAAACTGTTCATATTCAAAGAATATGAAGTGGAAATGTATGTGTACATGAAATGTACGTGTACATGCAGTGGACAAAGTTATCGATTTTACACTGATAGAAATGACTCGTAAATGTAAAAGAAATTCCATTCTGGTGCATAGAAGTTCATACTGACAAACAAGATGTTCCCTATCATGGCTCTTTTCTTTCCCATCTATCTTACTCCTCCTGTCCTATTTCCCTTTCTTTAAAATCATACTTCAAAATCAGACTCTCAACTCCTCAGAGAGCAAGCAGTCTAGTATATGATGTCTGAAATTTTAGGGTTTTCAAAGTTTACCTTAGCAGAATTATATGAGATACTGTAAGAAAACACCAAAAATAGCCCAATTGTAAGCAAATGCATTTCCAGGGAACAAAACAAGGAGGACTTACTAGGTTTTTCTGCCTCACAATCCCATTGTTGCTGTTCTTTGAAGAAGTGTGACCTCTGTTTGGGAGGCTCCCTGGGGTAAATAGTCTTATCTTTGTAAGTTAACTGACCATAAGACTGAGATAGTTGTCATGCATATTAACATTTTTTATGAAACCCTTTTAGGGTGTGCTCTGACTATTCACAGTTGCTGTCAGGGATTTGATAGCAACACAGTTAGGGTCTCAGGGACAGACAGGTCTTTGTGATGGTAAATTCTTTGTCTTCTTGTGAATGTTATTTCTTCTTCCAAAATCTGAAGCCAGTTTGACAAAGCTGATGTTTAAGACTATGCTGATCATGTGAACAAAATACCTCTAACTAAGTTACTCTGTCTCCTCTCTGACAGGAAAATGGTGGTTTCTTGACAACGGGCTACTAAACATTACCAGGGTGTCTTTTGAAGACAGAGGTAAATACACATGTGTCGCATCTAATACATATGGCAGCGTTAACAATACTGTGACACTGAGGGTTGTTTTTACCTCTGGAGATATGGGAATCTATTACATGATCGTCTGCCTTGTAGCTTTTACCATTGTTATGATACTGAACATTACTCGGTTATGTATGATGAGCAGTCATCTGAAAAAAACTGAGAAAGCAATCAATGAATTCTTTAGAACAGAAGGGGCAGAGAAACTTCAGAAAGCCTTTGAGATTGCGAAGCGTATCCCAATTATCACATCAGCCAAAACGCTCGAGCTTGCCAAAGTAACCCAGTTCAAGACCATGGAATTTGCTCGCTATATTGAAGAGCTTGCTCGGAGCGTACCTTTGCCACCTCTCATCATGAACTGCAGGACTATAATGGAAGAAATTATGGAGGTTGTTGGTCTGGAGGAGCAAGGACAGAATTTTGTACGTCAGGCGGCAGAAGGCCAGGAAACCACTGAAACAGATGAGCTATATATGATCCCAAATGCTTTGACACGCAGTGACTCTCCCACAGCTGACTCAGACGCATCGTCACTGCATGAGCCACCTCAACAGATTGCAATAAAAGTGTCAGTTCACCCGTTGTCCAAAAAGGACTGCATGGATGGTCAGTCACAGGAAAGCATGCAGTTGGACACCAAGGAAGAAGACACTCTTCAAACACCAGCACTTCCTGCAGAGCCGCCTCCTGAGACTTCTGCTGAACTCAGTTCTGATGACACAGCATTGGCAAATGACACAAATACATGTGTTATATATGAAAGCCATGTATGATAGTTACTCCTGAATCTATGCATAGCAGGAAAATCAGGTGGAGCTCTTTTAAAAATACATATTGTACTTGCCGCTAAGCCTTACCTGGAGACTATCATAGCAAAAGCATGTAAGTGGATTATTTGGCACTTTCTTCTCAGTTTGAGTTTCGTTTACCATGATGTATGGCAGAGTAATTGCTATTACATTAATATTAATTGCTCTCTTTGATTAGGAGTATTTCCAAGAAACATTTACCTCAGCATTTTCTAGGTTGGAGTCACCTGTAGTGGCCTCCTGGAAGTCACTGATAGTCTTTGATGAAGGACACTTGAACTTACTAAATATAAAACTGGTTTCCATCTTCTTCCTTCACTCTTGTTATTTCCCTCTATTGCATTTTTGCAGATATTAACTTGTGAATTTGAAATATTGCCCAAGAGGCAGCACTCCAATAGCCAAATAAAATCCTAATAGATCCCATTTAGAAAGCCTGTTTGCTCAGCTACATTGTGATTTAGAGGGCTATTAAAGAAAGTTAAAATGTTTCCATTTCATTTGTGACCACACTGCTTAGGCACATGGAAAATAGTTTTTTCTGCAGAACAAAGATGCCAACAATTGTTTGTTTTGCATGGAGGAACAACTTTGAGGTGTATTTTACAGATGGGAAAGCCCATAAACATCTTACAGAAAGTTGCAGTCCAACATCTCTGCAAGGTTTTTTTGCATATATTTGACCATTCTTTACCTTGCCAGAATTTTATATGCCAAACAGCTGCAAATATGCAAGATGTCTTGTTTTGAAGTAATTTGGAAGGAGTAAGTATGTACTACTGTACCAGAAGATATGCAGATTCCTTAACAGTCCTGCAAATGACAGTAATCAGTTGATGACAAGGCTCAAATGGCAAAATACCCTTTTATTGGGATTCTTAATTTTGTGCAAATTCAGATTCTGAAGATCAAGCCTAAATTTGTATATAAGCATCAGTTTGAGAGTGTTGTATCCAAACTGGAAAAAAAAATATAATTAAGTGTCCTGAGAAATTGCAATGACAGTCATGCAAACTGTTTACTGTGATACAATTGCTTTGGTATTTTAAGAACCTCCTACCTATGTAGAATGTTCACTGCTTGAGTACATGTGACTCTATCCCAGTAAAGCTTTAATGACCACAGCAATCGTGGTGTTAAAAAGGATCAACATTTATGCCAGGAAGTGCCAGGAGTGGAAGGGAAGTGATAATTTCTGTTGCAGACAGACAATAAAAAGGACTTCCTCTGCAGTGAGTCTGGAAAGCAAGCTCTTACCAGGAGGAGTTTGTGTAGGGTTAATATTACTTAATCACCCGACACATTTTGTTTGGAACTAATGAACAAACTATCACCCTATAGTTTTTAAGAAGGGTTTTAGGGTAAGTATAGATACTTAAAATAAATCCAGAATCAAGTATAGTGCAGAAAAAGAAGTCTCTTAGGTCTCTGGGGAGACGATGTATGGATAGCTCTCTGGACATTTTAGTGAAGTAGCCACATCTACATAAGGTGCCTGTTGGAGGCAATCAGTTATATTAACTGGTAATCAAGACCAGACAAAGTCAATGTTGCAGCTATCTAAAAGAACCCTCGATAATTAACTGAGGGTTTATGTCAGCTTCCTCATGTTAAAGTGCAGAGCCTCACTAGCAGTGTAATAAAGGAATACTCCATGACTTATGTAGGTGATGCAGAGAAGGCTCCATATTTACCTATCTATGGTTACTAAAAAAAATTTACATGTTTAATAATGGACTTCAGATTTTACAACCAGCTTCTGAAAAATTGCATCATTCAGTTGCCTCATGTTTGTGCTCACCACAGTGGCAGGTTTCTATACAAAATAATTTGCACATGCCCTAAAGGAAACATGCAAGGGCAAAGTCCCTTTAGGAATGTGGCTGGAAACATTTTAGTTCCAGCAAAGCAATATAAATCTAGAACACAAAGTAGATTAAGAGAATACCATAAAGAACCTCACTTCTGACCAGTGTGATTGAAAATACTGTTGATGCAAACTGTTAACTTCTTGTCTGAGTCCAAAGTACATTTCTGTTTAGTGTTCACATCAGTTTTTCAAGTTACTTAATTTGCTTCTGGTATGAAAAAGGACAAGGGCAGAAACAAAAGCAGGAACTTGCACTAAATTCTTTTAATTCACTTTAACCTCCTGAAAAGAGGCATCTTGATTTTTCTGCCTGTCCAGCATTTACAGACATGCTCATGCATGCTGAAGTTACCTACTTGGTGCCCAACTAAGATTGCACAGATAAGCAAGGATGTTCTCCTTAAAGCATACTTTAAAAAAAAAAGTTATGAAAATATTTATTAAACTGAAGTATTTTAATTTTAATTGTTTTTTAACTATGAAATTTTTAAAGTAGAGATCATGTATTCCTATGGTGTTTGTTACCAGGCAGTTCTGACCCTGACTGCTTCCCTCAGGCTGTCCTTCAGCCTGTTTAGTATGTATTTATTGAGAAACATTTGAGAGCAAACGATCACCATGGTTTTCTTCAGTATCTCGATGTCAACTTCCTTAAAGATACCGATGATGTTTTTTTCCAAAGTTTTCCCACAAGGGGCATGTATTTGAAGTACCCACAAACGCACATTGCAAACCACGTATGAGCAACAGGCACTTGGATTAGATACATGCAATTCGTGTAGTGCTGGATTCCTGCAGTTGCAGGGTCAAAGGGAACCCTGAATTTGCTGGAGCTGGACTCACTTCAAGCTGAGAGTTCACAGGTATAACCAGTCAGCTATAAATTCTTTGGACATTTAACTTTGTGGTATTATTGGAATAAAAGCCGAACAGTGCTGTAGCTGAAGAAAATAGAGATGCATTTGGTTTATGTATTTTTTTTGTGTTTTCATGTATGCTGCTCAATATCTTTATGCATCCATTCTGTGACACCTCTAAGCCTAAAGCTTTTGATATGCTTTGAGGCACTTCCTTTGTGGGAGACAGATGGGAAGCCAGATCCAAACCCATCTTTCCTGTTCCAAACTCTCTGCCTGTGCTCTATTATGAAGTAAACAATTGTGTCTTGCAGTATTTCTTAGTGAGTGGCTATTTTATGGTGCGAGAACGCAATTGACAAATATAAAATTAATGAAGGCTCTAAGAAAACATTAACATTTGCATTGTTAAGTATTTTCATGTACCTTAAGCACTTCAGGGACATTAATCTGTTCCCATCATTGGGCTATGCACACCTTTTGTTACATTGTTCTATTTCTTTTATCACCAAACACTAATGGTTCTTAAAACACTCAGAATCTGGAAAACCCAGTCCAACTGATATTGTGTTCTAAAAGCATAAGGAACACAAATCCAGGCTTAGAAAGGAAAAGAGATTTGCATGATATATTTATACCATTTTCAAATATTTTTGCCAAAATTTCATGAAAGATGACTAGATTTCTGCAGTACAAGAAATCAGTGTTGAATTTGAATTTTATACTTACTATTCTTTTTTCAGTAAATGTAAGACCATATTAATCTGATCACTTAAGCATAATATTCACTATCTACTTGCTCAACATTTTCTTTTTGAGCAGCACTTGTTTACCGGTATTCTTTTTTATTCTCTGATTTGAGCATGTTTGTGATGAAACCTACCCTTCAGTCATTTTATGAGTCATTTAAAAAAATCTAAAAGAAACCATAGATCAGCATTTTTATGCAGGTTTATTGGTATTTGATAAGGCACAGCAGTTTGTTGCTGTGCTTAAAAACTACTGTATAATCATGAGACTTGTGAAATGGCATATGTGGGCAGATGTTGATTTTTTTTAAAATCAGTGCCTGTTTTATTCTAATGTACATACTATGTTACTTCCTTGATTTGCAGTTTCCTTTTGACAAAAGTACTGTAACATATAACCAGGGCTTTCTGACTTTCAGTTTGGTCAGATGAACTAATTCCGGAAAGTGTTAACAGTGTCGAATTTTAAAAGTTCTCATGGAATATCTTGGCAGCATGCTATTTTAAGAGTTGGCCTCAAGTATACCATACTTAGTGGGACAACTGAAAGCTTCTTAGATGCAAAGGAAATGCTTGCACTAAAGTATCTTAAGTTAAATTTCATTTATTATGAAATCCTTTCTGATTTTAAAAGAAATGTAAGACAAATATGAATGTGTTCTTTTGAGAAGCAGTTACTGTACTTTGATTTAAATAACTGTTATGATTTTATAGCTCATGGCCATAAACCACAAAAAGACCAATTCATGCTGAAGTGGCGAAATGAAATGTGATGTAGCTTGTGCATTGATCATTGTTTCAATAAAGAATTTGCACAGAGTATGCTGAGTTTGTACACATTCAACAAGACGATAGTTTCCTAGTAAGTGTATGCCATGGCTCCAGTTCAAATGGAAGTAAAAATGTCTTTTATTGTACATCTGCTAATGTTCCAGAAACTTTGGTCAGGAGAAACAGTTATTTACCTAGAAAGGAAGTTTTAATAAAGCTCTTAAAGGGACCTGTTGTTATTTTCAGAATATAGAATTGGTGCTGTTATCAATAGCCTAGATGGCTCATGTATGTAGTATTTTCTCTTTGGAAGCAGTACAGCACTTCCACATGTAATTCAAAGGACTCTTTTGTCTGCTGTTTCCTCTCTGAGCTGTGTCATGGGGCCTTGCAAAAAGTCTTGCTGCAGTTTTTAGAGTTGGGGCCAACAAAATAGAAGTCTTTTCTCCCAGAGGCACCATAGTACCAAGACAAAAGAGAAGTGTGGGTTGCCATACCTGCTCCCATTTCTTCACCCACCATAAAAGGATGGGGTGAAATGAGTTTCCTTCCCACAGCAGTTGGGCTGTATCGCTCCCTAACAGTCTTCAGCAGGACTCAGTTGAAGCAGACATTCTTAACACCTTTTCCTGGCTCTGCTGGTGCTACACAACTAGCAGCCAGAGTCGGTCACTGAGAGAGATGGAGTGTAGGGGGGGATTTGCCCTTTCACACATGAAAGATTTGCTCTTGCCAGCTGCGTGTTTTAGGCTGAAAAGATAGCCTATAGCAGGAAAACAGCAGCTATTTCATGAAAATGACAGCTATTTCATGATTAAACTCTGCTGTTCAAAAGAGTGTTCCAATTTTGGAAAATATTTTCAGAAGCATTTTTATTCAACAGTTTCAGTTGAGACAATGGAGCTGAGATGTTCACAATTTATTTACAAATATCAGTGAACATTAAGGAAGGGGTTGCAAACTGATCAAAAATGGAACACAGGGCTAGAGCCATATGCTATTTTATTGTCTCAGCACAGGACCCAGTCTTGCAACTGGAGCGGTTTGATATGCTGTGCCTTTTTTTTTTTTTTTAATATATAGAGCACATGTTTTCAGGATGCTCCCTCCTAGCATTCTGAACTCCTCCAACAGGTCTGTCGGAGCATTTTTTGGGAAGGCAGGCTACCACCAAACTGTTGCTCCTGAACACAGTGAGGCAGGCTGCCCCCAGTCCCAGTACTCATGACAATGTTTATCATGCGGAGGAGACTGCATTACATCAGTTCTACAGAGGCACTCCAAAACTAAAAGCTGCTGGGCGGGTACTATCTCCACAGAGACAAAGATGGGGACAGTTGGGGGATCTCTGCTCTCCAGAGGTGGGAAAGCTGGTGCACAGCTCAGAGCTGGTACCCTAGATATTTGCAGTGCCCTAACACCACTTTCCCACAGAACTGGATATTTAACAGCCCACATCCTGCAGTAGTGCTTGGAATAACCAGCTGAGACCTTTTCTGTGTCTGTTTCTTCCTCTCCCTGTCTTACCTTCCTACACTTTCTTCTGTCTCCAGCAGCTCTGCTGTGCTACTCTCAAATGGTAACAGAGTGAAGTTAGTTGTCAGGGCAAGTGTTTCTGCACCTCAGGCACCTCTGTTCCAAACTGACCTTTTGTAAGTCCTCAAATGGATTTTTTCCCCCAGCTGTACCAGGCTCTAATGCTATGTACTATATTTAGCTCTCTGGCTCCCAGGCCCAAACTGAGTCATTTTACTCTTACAGTAAAGGCTGACTCGTGAGTCCATGGTATCATGTATAAGTCTGTAAAATGGGCAAAAGCAGTAATATAAACTGAAGCTAAAGTACCAATTTCTTATCCAAATAAGAATGTATGGCAGCAAATGATAACTGTGGCAGACTTAGAACACTCAAGTTATGTAATGAGATGCTATTTCATACCACAACAAGACAAGACAAAACTGAGAAAAAATTAACAACCAGCCTTGTATAGCATGGAGAATATATGTAAAGCCTTGCTTATGATTGACTAGAAATTCAGCATCACTATCAAATCATTTTGCTATTCTATCGCCAGTTTCTATTTTGAGAACAGATTCCTGTTGTTTCTGCTCTAACCAGACCTTTCCTAGGTGGATAAGCATCTTAGGCATGGAAATAGTACCAGAGTTATCAAAAAGAGCCTTGTCTCCCTTATCTGCCATTTTTTAAATTATTTTCAGGACTATTTAGCTATGCATCAAATGCCAACCATAGACTGTCACCCTGTCGTGTTGTGGATCCACAGAGTTTGGGAGCTCACATTGAAGATGCACAATCTGGGCTTTCTGAAATATATTTGTCTTTTCTTGCACAGCTTTTGATTATCCACACAATAAACCACTCATATTCCTTAACGACTCAGGCCCAGTCATTCTCAATTGATAAACAGAGAGAGGCAAAATAAATGCCAGCACTACTTCCCTCTTTCTGAAGCCTCTTATGGCTTCTGCCTCAAGATTAGCCCTGATTGACAGACAGCTCCTGAGCCGTTTGGGTATTGTTTAACTCCTTCCTTCAGGTGAACACTACCTTAGTCAGAAAACATGATTTCAAAAAAAAAAATCATCAAGAAAAAGACACTCCCTTTGTTACCCCTCTCTCTAATGTGTGCAGAGTAAACTTAAGAAGATCAAAATGAAATTTTTTTTTCCTCACTCAAAGCATCCAGAGGTGATTCATCTTCAAAGTAGACTAAATTTTAACTTGTTTAGCCATAAACATACTCAAGTGAAGCAAAAGGAGATTCCTAAAAACAATGAAATTTTCACTCCCAATGTCAAAGTAAATTATCACAAAACTATGAAATATATTTCCAGTCCTTCTCTCAGGATACCTTTTATCAGGAAGATATTTTTAGTCCTTTTCATAGTTCTGCTTAGATGACTGCACCTTCTTTATGGGATTGGTGGAAGTGCATTTATTTTCTGCTGTCTTCTTGGTTAAATATTCTCTACCCTGGGTGATCTCTTTTTTTGTGGATAAAAATCAATATTCTATTGAAGATTTATCTTCTTTATTCCTTTCCCATTCCAATACCTTATTTTGTGTTTTGTTTTATTGCTTGGATCTTGTTTTGTTTGCCCTAAAAGTCTTCACATTTTAAAATAAATCAGAGGACCCTACTGTTTTTTCAGTTCCCTGTTTTGAGGCAGGATTACTCACATGCACCTGTATAATTCAATTTTAATTATGCAGATATACAACTTATGGGTTGGTGCAGGCTGAACTAATCAATAGACTGCAGCAGATTTTTGCAGAACAGTATCAACAGAACAGAAGTCTTTAAATGTCCTAATTCATATGTGTGTCTATGAGTATGTTATGTTCTTTTGTTTATTCATTTGATACATCTCTGCCTTAAATAACACGTTTCTTTTTCCATCATGGATGGAATAGCACATTTGCACTGTCCATACATCAGCTATTCATTATCTTGATTGTTTTATCTTATTCATTGGATAGTTTGCCAAGTGCAGGGGCCTCTATAAATTAGGTATTTCTGAAGAGACTGCAGACAGCTTCATGAAACTGTGTAAATTATATGGATTTCAAATTAACTGATAAATGTTTCTCCACTTTTTTTTAACTGACATGCCCTATTTCTATATAGGCTAATATTTACATGCTAATGGAGTCTGGTTTTAACTAGAAAGTCCAGTTTTTCATAAGCATGCAGTAAAATGACAGTAACCTGTTGTTGAATAAAACTGCTTTTTGCAACTATAGTTTCTACATTTCATAGTCCCCATGTAATCTCTGTTAAGCACTGAGCACATTCTTTAATATATGCATCACAAATGAGGTGAAAGACTGCAAATCTCTGTTATTCATGTTGACAGCATCAGACTACTAGTTATTTTATTAGAACATATAATAGACTTATCCTGACACTGTAATTCCTGTTGCAGTTACCAGAAGTAGCCCCAAAGCATTAGCCAAATGTTATATGATACAACACCACTGAGAACTATGTTCCTACTCTACACCAATTTCAGAAAAAACTCCAGAAAAAAATCCATCTCTTCTCAGCAGGAAAGCAGGGATTGAAAGCCTCTGAAGTACTTAACATTTCACATATTTTTCAGGAAAAAACCCGAAACGCCTAGGTAATTATTGGGGATCTTGCTTGTAAAATTGATGCAGGAGCTAAAATATCACCCAAGAGGTCACCTTCAGAGAGGAGGTCACTGCAGTATGGAAGCCCATTGCTCCCAACAGGCAGCTGTCAGTTGTCAGACAGTTGCTAAAGACATTTCTCAGGGTAATCCGTGATACTGTAAGGAGGCAAACATTGTTCTGTATCACATAAATTAGCAATATCCAGAAGACTGTGGACGGTGTTGTAAGATGCAGTCCCAAGACTGCTCAAGTGATTCTGCTGCATCTGAAACTCAAGCCTGTTTTCAGACTAGAGAAGGGCACTGGGATCATACCAAAGACTTTGTGTTGGGGTAGTGGAGTCAGACCCTTGCATGAGAACCCCATTCTTTCTTTTTGGCTTGATATTGTGACTAAAGTACCCCCACCTTCTTTATTTGTTGTAGCACTATCTCATAGTTGTTCAGGGGAACTAAAGGACTAAACATGGGCTCTTCAGTGAAGCAACTGCTGAAGACCCTGTGAATGCACAGAAGAATGAGCAGCTCAGCTGTACTGGCATATGTGAGTTTGCCTTTTTACTGTACCAGACTCTTCCAGGGATGTGATGCTGTGAATCTGGATAAGCCAGGTGCAGATGAGAAAGATGGGCCAAAGTGAGCTGGACGCAGACTGGGACAGTCCAATAGACATGGAATTAAGATGACAGTCCCACACTTACTACTGAAAAACACTTCCAACAAAATCAGCTGCCTGCCCCTACCCCCTCTATTCCAAAGATGTCACACATGAGCAGCTCAGCAACAGCTCCTTGTTCTGCCTATTCAGGCTCCAACTAACCAGTTTTCACTTCTTACTGAGCAGCTACAAGGTTGTCTAATCCTAACAGAGATTGGTTGCGGCTCTTGTTGCCCTGTCTCTCCCTATTACTCATTTACAAGAAGGAATGGGATTCACTTGCCAGCGCACATGTAAAAAGCTACTCCTCAGAGACCTAGCAGACTAACTATTCTGTTCCAAAGGAGGATATGCAGAAGCTAGGCACATCAAGATGAATTAATAGATTTAAAGTCTCTATCTGATTAAGCCCTGTATGCTTATTCATCTTCTCACTTTTTAATGGAAGAATACTGGCCAGATTTAACAAAGTACAACATGAGCTATTGTTGTGTTTTAAAGAAGAGTATCATATTATTTCTTTTAAACTGTAAAAATTGAGCACTGAAGGGTTAAGAGAACACAGATTCCAGACTTAATCAAAACATTTTCTTCTCATCATGACATAACCTGTATTCTGAGTCTATTTTCTATTTGTAGAACAAACACAGGATATCCTAGAAAAATCAATATTTACTCAATGATGGTGGTTGTTCTCAGCTTGCCTACACGTAGCAGAATAAAAGGTTTTAAGGAACTGATAGGAAATGCTTTTGATCAGGTACCCTGTTTGGAAAGTGACTATGCTGGGGATTCCCAGTTTGTAAATGAGGTCTCTTGACTTTATATTGACTTACGATATAATGAATTGTAAAAGGCCAATTTTACTGGAGCAGAATTACACAATCCTTCACAACTCTGGCCTACTGCTGCACAGTGGGTTTTTTTCTTTTAACAGTCTCCAATAGGATATAATATGTACTAAAAGACTTTATTCCTCTACCCGTGCCACTAGAGATATTTTATTCAAATTCAGAATCAAAAAAAAAAAGAAGTCTCCCTTCATTTTTTTTTCTTTCAAAAGCTATCATCAATAACTATAATTTGTGTTGTGTTGTAGCCACAAATCTGAGACAGATGGTGGTAACTTTTCTGTCCATTTCAGCCTAGACCACACCACTTCATTAGAGTGTGGAGAATTTGCTGGTTTTGGAAAGGCCAAAGCATGTATTCTCAAGGGACTGAAAGGAAAATGTTCCACAAATGCCAAGCTGGAACTTGGCACCATGGTCATTTGGCAAATGAACAGCACTGTACATAATAACCAAGTAGAGAGAGGGAGCTTAAATTCTAAATACCCTCTTGAGAAAAGATAGAAAACAGTTCCTAGGAACAGTGAACAAAAGCTGTCAGGAAAACTAAGATCACTGATTTTTGTCATGAATACTTATGATTATGGCTGTGTGGTTGAGGCAGGAATGGAAGATTCTGCAATATAAGGCACTGTGTTCTCTAATCTCATGTGAGATTTCACACACATTAGATAAGGCACAGCGTCACATTTGTTAGATCTGTTGGGCTGAAATATTGTATTTTATGCATTAATCCAATTATCTTCCTGTTTAACTACATCTTTAGATGACATTAATGTACCATCATCAATTAATAAAACCTTTTTCTATTTCTGTGTATATCTATGTAGAGGAAAACAGAGTGTAGAATAGCCACTAATTTTCCACTCAAATGAATGATCTGCTTTAAAATGAAGCTGACCAAGCTGCAATTTTATTTCCGCACCTATTATACTTTTACTATGCAACATGCAAACATTAACAATAAGAATATATATGAATCAGAGTTTAGACTGCCAACTGGCTATCTGACAAAAGAACAGATTAAGCATGGCAGCAGGATCTCTGATCTGGCAGATGAACAAGCTGTATTCTGTCTTCTGCATATAACACTGGCCAGATCTGAAGGGAATCCGCTGTGACCTACCTGCACTTTAGTTCTACACTGCACAGCACTCAGGATATTCACCAATCTGTTACCACCCCCTTGATATCTTTCACAATTGCCATCCAATACCAATTCAGCGTTTCATAATGCACTCTTACAAAAGCTTTCAAAACCCTACTCTGCTCTAAAACAGTAGGTAGCCTCCTCAGAGACCAAAGTATAGCCTTGTTCTTTACCTCAGAAGGACTTCAGTCCACATCCAGTCCCATTCTCTTAAATTACAACCGAAGATTAATGGAAGGTGGAAAATGAACCTTCAAACTCACCAAATAAGCATCTTCAGTTTTAAATACTAACACTAAAACACCACAGTGCAAAATCATATTCTGCTCTCTTCTTTTCCAGGTCTTTTGCAGCTTTTCTTTACAGTCCTTAACTTTCTAATTTGTGGGCCTGAACTACACCCTCCACCAGAGGAATATATGTTTGTGCTCTGCTTTTTCTTGTACTTGTCACTTGAAAGAAATCCAGTTGTGCCGTTAGGCCCAGATCCAGAAAAACACATAAGCACGTGATTTATATATATGAATAGTACCATTATGCAGAATGCAGGCTCTTTCACAATGGTTGCCATCAGTCTTTTCCTTGCTATTGCTTCTTTGTTCCCCTTTACTGCATGTTGCTTTTCTGTTTATTCCAAGATTTTACTGTAAATTCAAAATGAGGTACAGTCTATGTATATCATCATGCCCAGGACTGAGAGGAGAGGGGTCTCAGATGAACTGAGATATAAAATACACATAGTACTGTGTTTAAAATGAGATGTCAGAGAGTTCTCAGCAGTGCTTTCCATCTCAACCAATTAACATGTATCAGGGCAACTGCTGGATAGCTTGCTTGTTCAACTTGAACTTTTAGGAAGCTAATTCTGGTAGCTCATTTAGTTAAGGAAATACCACTGCAGAAAAAGTAGTGAAGGTTTATGGGTTACAATATAGTTGGGATGTTAAGCACTAAATACTCTAAAACGAAACTACTTAAAACTGAACAGTGTGGATTCTATGATATTGTGAACCTTTTAATATTCTTTCACCTATGAGCAGTGGTATATATTTAGAGGAGAGAGATCAATATATTTCGAAAAGTCCCACAAGTAAAATAAACTTTTACAGTTAGGTATTAACTGAGACTGATCACTAACATGAATTATCCTGGCAACAATTTCATATAACAGACATTTAAAAGTGCTGCTGGGATATTTACTCTAGAATGCCAGATGTGAACTCTGAAGATGTGTCCAACGTAGTGCAACTTCACACTGGATGATTTCAGTGTGAAGGTACACCATGGTCTGTTATACTTCTCATAGTATAAGCGTAGCAGAAATACCAGTGCTGATCGAACACTTTCATAAACTCTGATGGGAGTCAACAGCAGGTTTCAGGGAGATGTTCAAAACCTTGCAGAGTCAAAGTCCTGGTATCACATAGATTTCTCAGCTTTCTGAGATTAAAATCAGTATAGAAAGTTGAAAGAGCAATTAAAAAACCCCTAAACTATATTGGATTAGTGACTTGTAACACATGCAACATCATCAGTCTGGTTCTCAGAGAAAGGGATAGTGGTTTTGGTGAGAAATTTTGGCTCAGCAATGCATACAAGGTCAGGACAAGAAGTTTATATAACTGTAAAAGTACATCCTATGCTGTTGTCCTGATAAAATTGATTCCTACTTGCTCAAAACCTGACTAAGAATAAAGCCCTTTAATTCAGTATTCTTGGGGTGTTTTGAAAAACAGATTATAAATTTATGTGTTAAGCTCATTGTAGTTGAATCTTAAATCAGCTGATGCTGTGGTGCTAACAACTTACTAAATGTTTCCAGGCAACTGAAAGAAAGTAGCAAAAGGTAAACAATTCAAAATACGCTAAACAATAACAAACTGACACAAAAATAAAGCTTCCTCCTGTATGAAACTCCTCACTTCTAAGCAATGTTTTCTTCTTTTATGTTTCATGCACAAAGAAAAAGTACAGAGTGTCACAAAACAAGGGTCAGTGTTTTTCAGAGTTTTTCACTGTGTTATATCCACAAAAGATAGATCCTTTTGATTATATTCAACATTTCAGCATAAAATTTCTCCAACCCATGAAAATCACCACAGAGTCTCCAAAGTCCCTGAGGCAGACTCTGAAAGTCTCCCTGTGCTATACATACCTCTGTCATGTGTGTTGGGGGTTTAAGTCTCTCCCTAGAACCACTCTTGTGTGGCCTGTATATTGTGGGGTGGAATCTGTATTTTGTGCCTTGTAATACTTACATTTTTTTACTGCTCCAGTAAACTAGAGATGCTGAAATTGCAGTTTGTGCCAGCCAACAGCAGTTGCTGACTGTAATGAACTCTCCTTGGGCCAGCCAGAGTCCAAGGTATTTTTCTGATTTTCAGTGAGTTCTGCCATCAACTCTAACACATCACCAGAAAACCCTTCTTCTTCTCTAAATCCCAGAATCATGCTCTCAACCTGGATGGGGCAACTGCTGCCCTTTGGATACACTGCAAAACACACAGGCACTCACTCCAACAACCCTGATGCCTCAGGTTAGGTGTGATAGCTTTAGAGACACCACATATCTGGATATGGAGTGGCTTCTTATTACCCAGATACTTCAGAATCACTTTAGTACAAAACAAGTTAAAGATGCACAAAAAAGCGTCTTTCTACTTACACCTCTTTTTTTTTTTTTTTTCATTGTACAGTTGAATATTTTGCAGGTTTTTCTTACAAGAGGTTCCCTGTTTCAGTGACACACACGCCTCAGGTAACATCATTAAAAAGTATAATACACTCCATAAGCCACCTTCCATATAAAATCCAGCCAGGGTTCATAAGCCAAATTTTTTCCACTTTATCCACTTTATCAGCTGACCATTTCCACTTTGTAAAATAAACACTGTTTGGCTCCCTTGGAGTTGAAAAATACCTCTTTGCTAGATGACGTATCATGTCCCATGCTTGACTGGCTGACTAACAGCTTGTATTGGGTTTGTGTGGCCAGGTTTTGGGGGCTACAGAGGTGGCTTCTGTGAGAAACTGCCGGAAGCTTCCCCCATGTCCAACAGAGTCAATGCCAGCCAGCTCCAAGATGGGCCCACTGCTGGCCAAGGCAGAGCCCATCAGCAATGGTGGTGGCACCTCTGGGATAACAAATTTAAGAAGGGGAAAAGTTACTGTGCAATTGCAGCCAGAAAAAGGAGTGAGAATATTCCACAGCAACAGCTCTGCAGACATCAAGGTCAGTGCAGATGGAGGGGGAGGAGGTGCTCCAGGTGCCAGAGCAGAGATTCCCCTGCAGCCTGTGGTGCAGACCGTGGTGGGGCAGCTGTGCCCCTGCAGCCCATGGAGGTCCATGGTGGTGCAAATATCCACCAGCAGCCCCTGGAGGATCTCACACTGGAGCAGGTGGATGCCTGAAGGAGGCTGTGACCTCATGGAGAGCCTGTGCTGAAGTAGGCTCGTGGCAGGAGTAGCAGGGATAATGTGTGATGAACTGACCACAACTTCCATTCCCCATCCACCTGCACTGCTAGCTGAGGAGAGGTAGAGAGAATCGGAAGTGAAGCTCACCTGGGAAGCAGGGATGGGTGGGGGGAAAGTGTTTGAAGATTTGGTTTTATTTCTCATTGTTCTACTCTGATTTGATTGGCAATAAATTAGATTTATTTCCTCAACTTGAGTCTGCTTTGACCCAGACGGTAATTGGTGAGTGATCTCTCCCTTTTCTTACCTCAACCCACGAGCCTTTGATTCTGCTTTCTCTCCCCTGTCCAGCTGAGGAGGGGAGTGACAGAGTGGCTGTGGTGGGCACCTGGAGTCCAGGGAGGGTCAACCCACCATACAGCCCCTTCTATCAACAAGTGGTAAAATTTTTCCCTTGTCCCTGGTGATGACTCACTACACTGAGTTTCAGTTTAAAGCATTTCCTACCTAAGCTTTATGTTCCATATGCACGTTTGTAGATTTTTATTATAAAAAATAAATATGTAGCTTATTACCAGCTCTATATGGCAACCATGATAATAATGTCACCACTTTGGGCTCGTAGTTGGTTTGGTAGGATCTTTCCCATCTTCTTTCTTCAAAGCATCCTGTAAACTGACTACACTACTAAGACAGGAAGGCATTCTTCAGGAGGCTGTTTTTCGATTTCACTTCCCTTCCCAGACTGCTATGCTCTTGCTCAACTTAATGCACTTTGAAAAGGAGTTAAGCTAAAATTGAGAGTCATGATAATTATGGAATAAGAAAACCCATATATGGAGTTACTCAGAAATAGTTGATCTTGAATAACATCATATAACAAAGCCTGGGAGATATTTTCAAGGTTTTCTTTATAATGACAAGTAGAGCTTTAGGAATTTTTTTTTCTTTGTTTTCCATTTTTTTTAAATTAAAAAGAAACAAACCTGTGGCACAAAATTTGCTTCAGATAAATTGTTCAGGAAGTCAATGAGTATTTGTGTCTCCAAGTTCTATTCTAAATTTCAGTAAAAGATGCCCATTACAATGCAACTAGGAACTCCAAATAATTTTCCACATTCCTAATAGCAGAGAAAGTGATAAAATTTTAATTATATCAGGAAGTATCAATTCAGCACACAATGGGAACAATATCCTAGTTCCTTATGTTAGCTCTGTGACTCAGGCACCATGGCAGGATTTCCTTCCCTCTGAAAATTCTTTAATTGGAGTGGATGATGAGGCATCTGTTCCCTCTCTCTTGGACTCAGAACAGCCCTTTATGGAAAGACAACTGTTTTGGGAAACAGACAATGGAAAATCTTTTTGACAAAGTACAAAAGGCCAAGAAACAGTGGAGCCAAATCCATTTCTGACATCCCTGAAGAATATCAGTGGCATCATGGCAGAGATTATTATAGCCTACATGCTGGATGTTCTGCAACAAATTAAAAGCACCGGAATAAATTCACAGACCCGATCCACAGACACAGCTAGCTGTTAGGACACCTAGCTGTGGGTTAATGTTCCTCTTCTTCTAGGAAAATGTTGCTAACTTTTTTCTTAGGAAGACAGTTGGCTATTTAGCTTTGTTCCCTTTTTCTCTGGCCCTTCAGAAAATTTGGGTGCATGTCTAAGGAACAGAATTTCGTTGCAGCAATATTGCAATATAGTTATTGTTTCTGGAAAAAAATGGGCAAGATTTTAAAAGACAGATAACTCCAGTTGTGTATCCATTGTCCCCCTGTATGTACGCAGAGAGTAGGATAGGCATCTTTGAAAGCACTAAGGAGCACTGAGACAATTTAAACATATGTTTAGTGCCTGATTATTAGGAATTTTTATTAAAGGCATAGAGTCTTTTAACTTCCACACATTCATATTCCAATGATGGATTTACTAAAGCTAAGGAGGAAAAGGTCCTCATGAAAGTGCAGGCACACCCACACCCACCCCCTGTCCCCATGCACAAGCACGGAAGAGGGGAACAGTTCCAAGGCAGGGTGACACACACTTGCTACAAGAGCTGCCTTCCATTTCCTACAACACACTGCAGTGCTGACCTTGCCAAGAACTGCTGCAGCAGCCAATTTACCCACTCAGGAATCACTGAAGTGTTATTTTGCAAAGGAGTCTGAAGCATTTTAAGGAGAGGTAAAATGCTGCTGTTCTCTTGGGTTCAGAAGACTCAAGAATTCACACACACACACACACACACATTATGAGGCCACCCAACAGGCACTACAAAATCATCTCCCTGAGATGATCGGACGTGTCTGTATTAAAGACAACTTGTATCTTTGTGTACCAAAATATGGAAATGTGTGCATTCCAGTGAAATCTTGCATTGAAACTTGACAATAAAAAAGGGAGGGGGGGAGCGTTGCAAGACAAATTTATAGAGTTATTTGCTTCACATTAGTTTTTTTCTGAAGTTAGCAATACTGTTTGGAAACTGTATTAAAATTCTTTCGGTAAGAAATTATATAGTACTCTCCAAGATTTATTGGAAGCTATAACCACAAAGTGCAGGAGAAATATACATAATATTCAGAGTCCTGAAGTCGTAATCTCAAGTAAAAATCTTTCTGAAAATTCCTGAGAAAGCCTAGTTTTAGCCAACTTTTCAATAAAAAGAGACAAACAGAGGGCAAAGCAGAAGATGTAATAACAGACCTATGCATAGTTTTACATCACTACTATTACCAGTACACCAAGGGATTAGACTGCATGGGATTTCAAGCAGGAGAGGATCTCTATAATATTGTTCTCCACAACACCCATTAGGAATTAATGATGCCTCAAGCAGTATTAACTCTTACAAATTTTGTCCTACTGCTGCTGCTACACGACTATGGCAACATTGCAGCTTCTGCCCAGGCTGTGCTATTAAGGGAAGGGATCTGCAACAGCAACAGAGAGGCACCAATTCCTCGGGGACATCTTACTGATCTGCACATCACTCAGCTCCATTAACCACATATCTGGGATTCCCAGACTTCAACATTCTCACAGAGTTCTCCATCATCTCTAAAGCTCTGAGAGGACAGAAAATGTCAGCTGAGTCTCATGAAAACTCCTGCTTTGTTTCCCTTCCTGTGGGATGTTGTTTCTGGGGTACAATGATAAATATGTATTTGCATACACCTTTAAATGAGCCTAGATTCATCCTGTCCGCAAAATATTAGGTTTATCAGAATAAATGGGTGAGAAAACACTGTAGAATTAATGGAAGCACTCAACCTTTTCTAATCATACACTGCATTAAACTTTTATGAGAGAAACCATATAAAGATGCTTTGCTTTGAGTGTATTCTCAGAGCAGCTAATTTAGTTTGGTCAGTTGAACTTATCAGGCAAACAAAAGTTTAACTCAACAAAGTAAAAATATTCATGCAAGGGTGAAATCCCACATTAATCTCTGAGCAGAACAAAAAAGAAAAGAGAGCTCATTGCTGGCTTCAAAAGGTAATTAAGGGCATGGTGCTGTATCACAAAAAACACCATAAGTCTAAAGCAAAAGGTTTATCTAAGGCACTGTTTCCAAGCAAACATTTGTCTTTTGCTCATTTTATTTATCTGCCTTTGATACATCAGCTGATGCTGGATTTTATCTATATTATGCTATTTATTTCTTCAGCTCCAACTCATATGCAAGTCCCTGCTGTGCAGAACAAACATGCACATAAAACATCAGCTTTGTTTCAGAAAGAAATGAACTTAAGGGCTAAACAGACAAGGCAAGAAAATTGGCAGGGAAAAGGAAGACTCAGAACATCCACTTCACATTGTGCAATTGAGGCACAAAATGATGATCTTACACTGGTAAATGGCAGCAATGTTTCATGACTGATACATAGGGATAAGGTTGCATTTTACATAGTGCACCCAGGGGACGTGGAACATACATGGCAGAAGGGAATACTGAGCCCTTGCTGCACACCATTCAGAGGTCCTGACATTCTTTCTTTGTTTACCAGCACAAAATACTTTTCACAGAATCATGGAATCAAAGAATCATTTGAATTGGAATGGCCCTCAAAGGTCATCTAGTTCAAACACCCCTGCCATGAGCAGGAACACCTTCCACTAGACCAGGTTACTCAAAGCCCCATCCAACCTGGCCTTCAGCATTTCCCAGGATGGGGCAGCCACAGCATCTCTGGGCAACCTGTGCCAATGCCTCACTACCCTCATAATAAAGAGTTTCTTCATAATATCTGATCTAAACCTACCCTCTGTCCGTTTGAAGCCATTCCCCGTTGTCCTATCGCTACATACCCTGCACTAAAAGAGAATGTGGGCTAAGCTGACCTGACCTCTGGACTCAACTCTGGTACTTAGAGAAGTGGCTTTGGAGTCAAGGGGTGTCCTGCTTTACCAGCAGCTATTGTCATGTTGGCCAGACCCTTTCACAAGTTTCCCCATTTGGCAGCTATCAGAGCAAGACAGCAATTGCAAGTGTGTAATGAAGACTAGACCTAGATGGAAAACAGAACTTTGCCTAACAAAAAATGGTGGTATTTCAAGATGGGAAAAAGCCCTTCAACATTTTCAAAATTCTACACAAGGACAACTTTTTAAAAAGGGAATAAAACCCACATTCCATCATTTTCATTGGTGTTTTTTATATAAAATATAAGAAAGAAATTGAAATAGATATATAATTCAAAGTAACAACACAAAACCCCAACAACACTTCTTAATCTAAGTATGCCAAAACTTTTTTTTTTAAATTAACATAGGCAAAACTTGCCCTTCAAAGCCCTTCAAAGTCAGTATAACCCCAAATGTCTTGCCAATCAGCTCTAATAAAAATTCCTACTGTTGTGTAATTCTTTGAGAATCACAAATGAGAGGTGATTTATACATATAGTGAATAATAATAATAATAATGATAACAATAATAATAATAATCGTCTTTGCAGATAGATACAGATTTTACAGAGGTTTTTTTGAGCCAAGCTATATATTCATAGCAATAAAACAAGAACTCCAGCAAAATAAGGCTGACCTTCCTTCTGTGATGTGATTGACAGAACAAACTGGTTACACTAAACACTATATTAAGTCCTGCTAGTCTGAATCAAGATCTTTCATAACATGTTGTATTGAGTTTTGTCTGTGATTCTTACTGAATTTTTCTGTGGAAAACAGTCATTTGTTGTTAGTTTCAATGTATATATTGCAGCAATAATTTTAAGGGACATATACTGAAGCCTCAGATAGAATTTTGGAATGTTATACAGGCTTACATTCCTAGAAATCCCAGATAAAGAGCGGATATATTTCTAAAAAGATATAAAAATTTTCAAAAACCAATGTAATAGTGCAGAAACTATTTAAAGATGATCTTTAGCTGTAGCATGCAGAACCTCACTTTCAATGGCCATATTATCTTTTTCCTCATCAATATTCTATCTTTTACTCACAAATCATTATGGAAACTGCTTAAAATGAAACGAGCTGCTTCCTTATTGCAAACTTTGTAGTATTAGGCACAGCCTGAATTTAATTTTGCTGCAGCATGCGTCATTCTCCTGAGGGCAAACAAAGAATGCCACTTAGTGATTCTTTGCTGCAAACTTTATCAAACAATCTTTGGCAGCTTCTCTGTATGGTTTAAGGCTGCTGGCCATGCAATACTGAAGAAAACAAGCTGTTTTGCTGTTCTGTGCCCTACAGAAATGGGCTTTGCCTGATTTGCCTATGTGCTCAACCTCTGTGGCATATAGTGATTTGTGCTTCACATGCAGCAGCTGTGATTACAGATATATGCTAACTTTGTTCTGGAAGGAAGGCAACACTTTACCAGCTGATAAAGTATAAATGCCTACTTCATGATCAATTCAGACTTTTCCAATGTTACCTAAACACACAAGCACTTAGTTTCAATAGCTCTATCAGAGTGGAATACAGAGCACTGAACTGAAATTCAGAGAACTTTGCAACTAGTCCGGAGAATAGACTAAACTTCTCCACGTTTGGAGCCATCATCCACAAAACAGGAAAAAGATCTATCCATGAAAAGTGTCATGGAAAAGCAGATATAGTATACTACTGACATGATATTGCCGTTCTTTTACTAACTGGAGTTAGGTCCAAGCAACAAAGTCTGGATCTTAATGCTCAATTTGCAAGTCAGATTTTGCCTGCTCAATGTCATGTTTTAAAATATCTGGAGCACAGGCTTTATGAGTGCAAGGTAACAAACATACCATTCCTTGTCTTTCAATTCTAAAATTTTATTTTAGAATTAAAACAATAGCTATTGCTTTAGCTTTTTTTATTGAATTTGCTCTTCAGAAATCACACATGAGTTCAGAATGAAGGTAGGGAACTCCACTCCAAAGGAAAAATTTTTGAGCGGTTATGAGTTCCTAAAATAGTAGCATAGAAAAACAAGACTCTGCGGGTCTTTTTTTCTTTGCTAGTTGAATAGCCATAGCAAAACATAGAGGTTACATAGTGATCTATGTGACCTGACATTATGCATATAATTCAGTGTCTTTATCTACTAAACTTTCTCCTATAGCCAAGGCACACAGTTTCCAGGGACAAACAAGTGTTATCTTGTCACACAGAAAACACTTCAGATATTAAAATATGTTCTGGGTGCATCAAGACAGCAAAGGTTTATCCCATTTTCACATGCTGATATAATTAGAAATAGAATGGGCAAAGTTTGAAAAAAGATTAATTCATCAAATACAAGGGTTTTCATTAAATCCAGATGGTGCAATACCTTTAACAGTGGACACCTCTGGTTCAACCACAGGTAGAAAATGTGATTTTCCTCTATATCCCAATTTATAGTTTTAACTGAGTCAGTAAAATCTATTTTTATATACATAAAAGGATTACATAAATAAGTGTTATTTAAAGGGTATTTGTACACTTATAACATTTCTGTGACTGAGGTCCATCCCCGAAGAACTTTCCAATGCCAGGAATCAGCATTTAGAAGAGCAGAAAATATTTTTTATAGAGAAATTATTGATAAAACCAGATGAACTTCTTCTGAAGAGGTTTTTAGTAAGTGCCCTTTGAAAAATACATGCCCCACCTTTTACAGCTACAGTGAGTCAGAGATGAGAACTGGGCAAGGCCGGCTCCTCAGAGAGAAGAATGACTCACCAAAATCTGTTTAGACTGAGCATTCTGGTCCTGACTTCCTTATAGTTTGAAACAACACTATGGGAGACATGAAGGTGGTCAGATGAAGAAACATTTGCTCCAGTGGGACCCCTTTTTCCTAGCCCTTTATCATCTGCCTTAATTGATAACTTCATCTTCATATGTAGAACTGTAAGGTGACAAATTCTCGCTTAAAGAGCAGGCACTTATAGGGGATAGGAGGGATTCAAATGCAAGGAAATAAAATACAGATAAAATGAAGGGCAAAGTTCCTTGGAAAAAATAACAACTACTTGACGATCTTAGAGATGGCTTCACTTAGAAAGAACAGAGTTTTGTATGTGGCCACTTCTGTAGCTATCAGTCTTTTACTCTGTACATGATCCTTTTTTCTCAGGAAAGCCAGAACCCCCTGTGCTGTGCTGCAATCAGATATGGCCAAGGCTGGTCCTATGTTTCTGTCCCCACCTCAGCAGAGAGACACACTCATGGAAAAGAGCCCTTAAAAGTGGTTATCAAAGTGCTAAAACATAAGGAAGGAGTCGTTAGTGTGGGCTTAGCAGAACCACTGAGTAGAACAGGCAACGAAATAATATGAAGAGGACCATTATCATACCCTACTATGTGCAGCAATGTAGATTAATCTCTGTAAAAGGAACACCCAAAAACATCTGCTCTAGAAGGAGCTCTGGCACTGTTGCATGGGGAGCTTGATTGACGGACTGATGTCCAGGTGGGTCCTTGGCTAAAAATTGTGTTAAACAGAGCCAAGCTGTCTCTGACATGCCACAGCTCTCTGAGTCAGCACAGGGGGCACCTATGAGAGCAGAAAGAAAAGGTTCACTCTTTCCCAGGACAACCCCCAGGGTAAATATGATCATCCTAGATGCAAGTGGATTTAACCAGTCACCAGGAAAAAGAGTGTGTATTCTACTTGGCCAAGAATGGTGTTCACACTATTTAAAAGGTTTCCATCCTATTCTCTGTCTATAAAGAACCAGCTGGTGGATTTAATTAGTTTTATTTTAAATAGCATGCGGTAAAATAGTATCTCATAATGGGACATGAATCTTTCTTCATAAAAATTTTTTAAAATACTTTTGTCTTGGTGTAATCTCATTCATTCCAAATACTCCCCCCAAATACTTCTTTCTGGGGACTTTACCTGTGGGACTATGCTTCTTCTTGATAGAAATGATCTGACAGTAATCAGAAGTGGGATTAATTCTTCCATCATATAAAAGGGAATAAAAACAAACTTGTCATTCAGTTTAGTGGCAGGATATTAGTGACGGGCTTCCATAGGCCCCTGAAACCATGTTCTGCAATGAAATCCAGTTTAATTTAATATGATCCCTGTCATCTGGAGAAATGCTGCCCATTTCAAGCTGCCAGTCAGCCCTAGCTAAAACCCAGAAGTGGCCTTCTAATGCACTTGCTTTTTATATATATGAATGTGTTTATTTTAGGTGGTCTGGGGTTTTTGTGGGACTTTTTTTTTCTACCTGAAGCAGTCAAATTATTTATATGCTGCTTTCAGGGTTGATAGGCAGTTTGTGTCTTTATCAGCATTAACTGTACTACTTTAATTTCCTGACGTTTAACAGTATCCTAAATGAATAAAAATGGAGAAAAAATAACAGTGAGTGCCTCTGCAGGAGATTGCCTGCCCTGTGTGAGATTAATGACAGAGATCTGCTGAATCTCAATACTTCTCTAGTGAGGTTCACACAGACAGTGCCCGAGGAGAGCAGAGGTCTGAAATGAAAAGTGTTTCTCAGCTTTTTGACTAGTTAATCCCCTTGTTCAGAGATCACTTTCTTTAAAGGTCACATGTGATTTTTTTTAAGTCACAATTAAAAATTGTGTTATGTCTCAGTAAACATTTGATCAGAACTGTGAGCCAACCACAAATCCAATAAAATATTATTTTTTCAAAAATTTATTCCCCAGAAATATATGTGGCTTTACAATCCCTGTGTAGGTGTCAGAATTAAAATGTGGGTAAATATATCAAAGAATGCAGATATGACACCCAGACTAAGCTACAATTTACATAAACTCATTTTCACTCACACTGCAGTTGTTTTACATCTAACTACCAATGAGATTTGGCAGAAAGGAGTATTTTTCAGGAGATGGTTTGAAATATTAATACTCTGGTGCTATGCCTACGAAATTTTCAACAATCCAGAAACTTCTAGGAGACACTGGTGTGATTAATGCTTATTTCTTAGTTGTATCACCATAACCAGGAACCCTAAAGATGGATGAACCCTATGCAAAGAACTGTGAAAATATTGCCTAAGAAGCCCTCAAAGAAACAACCAAACAATTAACAAGCCATAGCCTGAGCCGAAATTGGATTTGATTTCATAAGATACCGTGGTTTTTTTACTGATTGCTATCAACGACTTTTATCAGTGAGATTATTGCAAAGGAAAAAAAAAAAGTAATCAAATTTTTAAAACTTATTGTAAGATGCCTACATACCAACATCTATGAACATTGTTTTGATGGTAGTATTTTTCTTTAAATAGTGGAAGGTGTGATTAGAGATAAAACCACTGCTAGTAGTCATTTGCAACTAATATTAGAATTTCTGGGAAGTAGTTCCATTCTCTTTATCCATTTTTGTCTCTCACCATTACAACATGACACTGTTTTCTAAACCCAATCTTCCTGCAGACACACTATCATTCTGATAATGCAACATAATAACAGAAAATTAGCACTTAATTTTCAGTCCTGCTCTCCCAGAAACTATCTGTATTGAATCACAAAATCTTTCTGAACACCTTCAAAGGTCAAATTTTAATTTCATGATATACAGAATAAAACCAAAATAAAAACACAAATTGAAATAAAGGACATATTTCCAGGAATTTGAGTATCAGTTTTAAGTAGATCAGCATTCAAGTAATATCTAACTGAACTGGGGATGAGCAAAAAAATAATTCATCAAGATGATCACATGAAAATAAACAATAAAAAAGCCCAAAGCCTTGGTTTTGATGTGGGATTTGAATATTGATTGTAGCTCTTGAAATACACGAGATTCTTGATCTGCTTTTTTCCCACATTTCTATATGCTAAATAATGGGCACAGGGGATGCTATTAGCTAAATCTGTGAAACTAACTGTACCAAATCAGCTACTGACTTGGAAGTTGAGAAGGAAAAGAAAACACATCAGCCTGAAGTGTTTATTCAAATTTTCTCTAGAGAAACAAACAAGGAATCCTATAAACAGTGCTGCCACCTTGGAAAAGCTATTCTTCCTTACCACTGCATCCAAATATGCTTTGATACAAAATGTTCTGAAACAGAAATCTCAAACATTTAATTTAAAAAACCAAATCCAACTCTGATGGATACACCGGTTCTGAGTCAAGAGGTGGAGGTGAGAAGTCTAGGAGAGATCAATATGTTGTTCTGTAACAGAACAGGAGGAAATGGTCTCAGGTTGTGCCAGGGGAGGTTTAGATTGGATATTAGGAAGAATTTATTCACTGAAAGCTGTCAAGCACTGGGACTGGCTGCCCAGGGAAGCAGTGGAATTACTGTCCCTGGAAGTGATCAACATCTAGATGTGGCACTTAGGGACATAGTTAACGGTGAAAATGACAGTGCCAGGATTTGCTGGATGATCTTAGAGGTCTTTTCCAACCTTAACGATTCTATGATTCTATGTTGAAGCTGGGAATTGTTTCATTTTAAAATCACATGTGTAAGAGATTCCTATAGGAAAAGGAGAAAAGGGGAAAATGCTTTGTTTCCTTCATGAAAATTGAGGTTTATACAATAAACTCGAACCTTTTAACTATAAAACTATTCTATACAAAAGATAAGTATTTTTTTGGCATTCAAGTGCATTCTGCTTTAAAAAAGGTGTTTCAGTTTATGAGCTCAACATCTTAACTACCCTCAGAAGAGGACAAAGAGTGGATCCTGGACCTGGTGTTTGAAGGTGAGTGCTGTGACACATAATGTGACACCTAAGGTGTCTTCATTGCTATTACACTTAATGCCAGTGACTCACACCATGAAGCTTAGTGGGGAACTCAGCTCTTCAAACAGCCAGAGGCTTAAAGGCCAAGTTACTGCCATCGTTTCCATGTATGCAGAATAAGAGAGAGCTCCAACCAGAGAAAGCATTTATGCACCATTTGAGATTCTCCTGAAATAGTGCTGGGAAAAGCTCAAGGGAAGTCAACAAAGTAACACAAGGGATTCATCTGTTTAACAATCATCATCATTTCTGCAGTGTTTACCATAGCAAACAGAAAGACATCCTTAACAAAAGTAAAAATATATTACCAAACAGAAGTGTACTAAGGAAAATATTACCAGTCCCTCAAAAAAAAGATCATGAAATCTCAAACTTCGAAGATTTTTGATAGTTTTAATTGTCTTCTGCTATCAGGACATTTACATCCACAAGCTTTCAAGCTTTTCTTCATAGAATAAGCTTCTTTCTTTATAGCTCCTATGGCCAGGAGCTTTCTTTAATTAAAAACTAACACATCCAGGCTGTTTATAAACTAAGTGGATTTTACAGACTGGAACCTCAGCAGTGACCCTGGGGGTGCCTGCCTAATCCAAACAGCTGGGTTCTCTTCCACTAAAAACTGAAGCAGAGAGGAGAAAGAGTGTGCAATAAGGTCTCATCCCAGCATGGAGCTATGGTTCCTGCACAGGTCCCAGAATTAGGAACTGCTCCTCTCAATAGTTAATAGAATTGCATCATTAGGCTGTATCAACTATGTCTCATATTCTTTTCCATACTTAGGCAAAACTCCAGTCAACTCCAGTGAAGAATATAAGAGCAGGACTATGCTGTAAACTTAGGAGATACACTGAAGCTGTCTGAAGAACTAAAATAATATTGCAGTGAAAAACAAGCTGTTTAAAAATAAAACAAAACAAAGCACCTCTATTTTTCCTTAGGGTGCAGTTATATGCTTTTATTCTTCATGTGGTAACCCCTATCTGTTATTGTTAAGTTTTGTGCATAATTAAGAAAGCTGTTTAGGAAAATGGTATTGTACAGCTTTCTGTTTTGGTAGACAACGAGAGTTATTTGAAAGACACGGGAATTTTATTCAATTAAAATTTCAGCTACTGGTAACTAAAGCGTTGCTTCCATGTGTCCATCTTCTGCAACACCTCAATAAAACGGTCAATTAAAATGTTACAGCTTATGCCCACTTCATCTTTCAAACAGACTTCACAATTATATTTGCCAGTACTAACCAGCCTCTTGAATCATCAACACTGTAAAATGCCACTTTCTCATACAGGTTGGTATTCAGTGCTGATATTTCTTTTTGCTTTCAAAGATACATCAAAATCTAATGAAAATGTGGAAACTTTTTTGACAAAAAGGAAATATGTCTATTTAGTACAGCTCCTCTTGAGATATATTCTGAAACTGCAGTTTCTTATCCTGATGGAATGAATGAGGTATCTGGTATCACTAAAATTTAGCAAAGGGCTGCACACTTCACTGTTACTTATCAGAATAATTTGCAAATGTCCAAAAAGAATGCAGCAAAAAAATTTTTATCTGAATTCAACACATCTGCAATTATAAAAATACAAGATAAATAAAAAAGAAACACAAGGAAAGGAAATTAAAGGAAGAAAAGAAACTGCTTTCTCTGTTTTGTCATAAACATTTTTCCTGAAATTGCTGTTGATTTCTCACACTGCCTTTTATGTGAAACTACAACACCGCAGCATGTGTGGCAGCCCTGGTCTAGTTTGCATCAGCAGCAGGAGCACCATATATATCATATAGTTGTGGTTCACCACCACACTATTTGCTCTCATCATGCTGAGGAAAAGCAACATGACTCCCTACCTCTACCTTTGAACTTAGATTTCTGCTCTCTTCTTACTCTACAGAAGAAAAATATATTGACTGAATATTTTTCATATAGGTATTTTTAACTGTATATGCTATCAAGTGTTAGAGGTAGAGGAGTTAAGTATAGGTATAGCACGTTATATTTTAAGTGCAGAGCAGGGAGGTTTGTGTCAGTCTAATTTCTGTGGTCATTTAGTGTCATGTCAGACTGGCATAAAACATATCTGACATTGAACATATGAGTTTTACCTATAGAGAGCTGCATTGTGTTAAGCAAAGAAAGTTACCGATGACTTTTGCTTGATGGATTTAGTTGGCTGTTTAGACATAACATGGAAAATGTTGACTACCAGGGTCAAAGGAGTGATATAATTCAAAATTCAGTGGAAATTTTAGTAGAGAAAGAGAAGTTTGAGTTTCTGTGAGGCAGAAGGCATTCCTCAGTAACATTTTGTATTTGATGGTGCCTAAGTATGGCAGACCTCATTTCCAGATAGACAGCACTGTTATAACATAACTGAGAAATTAGAAAGGTGTGGATAATTTCTGCCAGATTAAGATAAACTTTTATCTACCTTTTTTTAACTATCTTTTAACTACACACTGAAAATACTCACTTGCAGATAGGGATAAACCCCTGGTTTGTTGAAGGATCACAAAAATCATTGTTCAAAAAGTATAATCCAATTATCTTCCTTTACTGACTACCCTAGGCTATGCGGTTTGTTAGTCTAACACCTTTGCATCTATGCCTAGTCCTGCATCTATATAAACCAAATTACTTTAAGTTATAGCTCCTATTAATGTAAATGACATCAGAATGAAGTTCCATGTTATATGTAAACATGAGTGAACACACATCTGAATACAGTGCTGTGCTATGCATAGACATATATCTAGTTACTACAATTCAGACACAAATTGTAGTAATTCTTTCCCCACTGTACACCAAAGGCAAAAAGACACACAGAGAGAACAACGTTTTAACCCTCCTGCTAATAAAACAGCAACAGACGCATACTGAAGTAGGAACAATGTGCTTCACTTTTGTGCTGGTGTGCCAGTAACACATCAGCTGTGCTATGGAATAAATCCTACAAAGCCTGAACATTAGCCATTAGCACAGGAAAAAAAAAAAAACAAACAAAAAAAACCCCAAAAACTTGATACTTAGGAAGACAACAATTTGACTGAAATGTTCCATGTACGAGCATTGAGCCCAGCCCAAGTCCCTCTGAAGTCAACAGTAAAATTCTTGTAACTAAATGTTATGAAACAGAGCACAACAAGGTAAAGCCATTTTTAAGGCACAGTCCTCTTTCTGACTTTGATCCTCACTGAAAGAGAACAAAACACTATATGAAAATGAAAAAATCCTGTATGAAATCAATGCTGACAACATTAAACCGTATCTGTACATGTCAAACAGATGACACTGTTTTCATCATATTTTGCCAACGGCCATGTTGTTAGGATGGATACATAAATACTTGCTTAAACATCTTTACTTCAGCACAGTGCTTCTATAAAAATGCTTTGGTAGCCAAAAAACTATCTATTTTAAGCAGGTCATCTTTACTGCTTTTTTATTCTCTACTCTTCTTTTCAGAAAAACTGGCACTTCTTCAGGACTCCATGGTGCTGTCTCTCATATTTTCATCACTTATTGAAAATCTGCCTGAAGGATGAATTCACAAGCATGGCAGTAGCACTATTTATTTACCAGCCACTTTTACTCTGCTAATAGACCTGTAGCAGCAGCACAATCTAAGCAATTTATAGTGAATGGAGAATCCTAGCTCTTCCAAATAAAACATGTGACTGAAAGCAGGTAGTATAAATGGTTTACAACCCACTGGGAGGATGTACTACTGTCTGTTGCTGGATAGAATTAAAACAGGTCACCTTATATCTCTGGCCCAGAAACTACTGGTTATATCCATCACTTAATCTAATTTCTCAGTGTAAATATTTCAGGGAATCTATCTATCTATCTATTTGGTTTAGGGATATTTTTCCCTCAGGTTATTCTATTTCTGCACCCAATAATACACCATACTTTACTTGTGCTTTGCCTGAAAAAAGGTTCCAAAGGCTCTGAAGTCCATCAGGGAATTGCTAATCAGTAGTATTGATTTTACTGTATACAGATACCGTCACTGAGCACTATCGTCCTACAGAAAACTTCAGTTAGCTGGGACTAAAGTGCTCAACAAGCTTCCCACTTCCTAGTTATTGGGGTTTTTTTCTTTCCATTAAATAAATGTTACATTGTCTGAATATTTCTTTTAGCTATGCTTCTGGATTGTCTTTATTATATCTTGGTTATTATGCTTTCCTTTTTTTCTTTCAATACTTTACATCAGAAATTTACAATTTCTGATGGAATCCACTTTGGTAGCTATGGTACACTCTTGCAAGATGTTTGAGCCATTAGACCTTTGTTTGGTTTTGAAATCACAGGTAGGAATGGGCTGCCTGGGTAGCAAATGTCACTAATCTAAACTGCATAAATATCTCTGTGTTCAAACATCTCTTTGCATTCTGTCAGAAATATGAGAAACATGAAGAATGGCTTCACTTTGGGTCTTAGGTTGTGTTCAAAACTTGTTCAGTTCAACTCTTTTGAATACCTGATATCAGAATGATGCATAAACCAAAAGCAGGCTTGAAATCTGCCTTTTGTAAACCTAAATAAGTTAATCCAGTTTTGGCTTAAAGAATGCATTTTAGGTGCTCTGTCTCCAAGGCAGTGCAGAGATAGCTGAGATAGCTGCCAGCAGGAACATTTTTAAATTCTGATTCAAATAGAGAGTAAAACTTCCTCACAGTTGAGCTTTGTGGGGTTTTAGTCTATATTCATCCTTTCTCTGAAGAACATCTGCATACAGACAGCACTGCTAGCAAATTGCTGCAAGCAGATTATTATATATTTTAAATTGCAAAGCACTTAAGTTTAGAACTCTCTCCAAATAGCCTTTAGACCTTTTAGGTAATAAGAGACAATGGAAGGCACTTACAGAATAGCCAGAATTTCAGCAGCAATAGATAAAATATTAAAAATTAACTGATTTAAGCAACATCTCTTTTCCTGATATCCCATTATCTTCTCCCCCTCACATTTTCCTCATGTACTTCTGATTCTTTTCATTGCCAACCAGTGTTTGCTATTTCCAACACATGAATCCACATTCATGAGCAGGTGAGGCAGAGGTGTCATGCCATATGTAAGGGAGAGGTTTAATTGTACAGCCCTAATAGTTAGTGATGATGTGGTTCAGAGCCAATGGGTGAGGATCAGGGAGGTGGAAAACATAGGATGTGTTGTAGGAGGTGTCTACTACTGACTGCCTAACCAGGATGTAAGCATTGATGAGTGATTCCATAGGCAATTTAGGAGAAATTTCTGGATTGGTAGCTCCGGTCCTTATGGGAGATTTCAACTTCCGAGACATCAGCTTGGAACATCATACTGCTGTGATGGGCAGGTCTTAGAAATTCTTGAAGTTAGCAGGAGATAACCTCTTATCACAGGTACTCAGTGCATCAACTAGAAAAGATGGATCCTAGACTTGACATTCACAAACAGAAAAGGACTGGTGTGGGATATGATGACAGGGGGCTGTCTCAGTCACAGGGATCATGAAATGGTTGAATGCACGCACAGCAATGGCAACATGGTGTAAGTAGAAGGAATGGTTATTTCTGGGATAGAATAAAATTTTTCTCCAAAAATACATTTTGCCTTCCAATAATCACTAATTATCCTTGCCAAGAGCTTTATAGGTTATGAGCTTAATAAAAGTGGAACTTAAACATACAAAAATAAATCACTCAAAAATTATCATCTCCATAGGATATACAGAGCACAGATATGTATTAAAATGCTTAATGGTAGAGTTTGAAAAAGAAAATTAATTACACGCTACAGTTATCCATACAGTATACAAAGTTACTCAGATGTTTGCAGTTTTTTCAAAGGCTGTGGTTGTCTTTGGAAGAAAAAAAAAAAGGAATATATAATATTTGAAATGCAGGAAATTGGTTTTGAAAAAAATAATATTTCTCATGTTCAATCTGCTTTTGGTAAACAAATATTCTATCTATAGCAGAATTAAATACATAATAAAATATTCCAGCTGGACAGTTGAAGTAGCAAGCCATTACTCTGCTCTGTTGTTTGGTTTAGATACTTCTTAGTATCTAAAAAGTTATAGTTCAGGAACTGCACTTAGAACAAACCATTAATAATAAGAGTATTCATAGCAAATACTATGTGCCATTTTAAGAATTATTGTTGTTTATAAGTGTATAGAAAATCGTTTTTTCTATTTTATGAAGTGTGAAAGAAACAATTGCTTATCTTACATTAACTCATAACTATGAGCTAAGAAAATCAGAAAGTGACAGCTTATGGTAATGTGTTGCATATTGTCTTGGTTTGAGCCAATTTGGAGGGGGGGAGACTTTGGACAGAAGTCTCGTCCCTCAGATTCAATATTCCTGGTTTCTCCAATACAGAGACCAAATAGACCCACTAGCCTATTGCAAAATAGTAGACATTAAGAAAGACACTGTCCCTAGCCCTCCTAAAGAGACTTGTGATTATCACAAATTTTTTTTTTCCAGTTTCATTGACCAAATTGAATTATTCCCAAAGTCAAAGCATATTTCCCTTCAATTCATAGTATGTATTCTTCAAGGTAATTCCGTAGTTAATTTTAATATTCCTCTAGACTATTAGATGAATGGGTTTTTTAAGCACTGAAGTTTACCCTGAGTGGTTACCTTTGAAGGCAATATAGTAGATAATTATCTTTGCTTTTTGTGATGACTGGCTGTAGAAATATTGGACACACTAACAGAGAATATTTATTGGCATTTTTAAACTATGTTACCTGTCTATTATTTTTTTCAGAAGATTAATTTCTATCCAGATCATCCAAGTTAAATTTTAAGAGGCTTTCTCATACAAAATCTGCAGTGAAAAACCTGACAGCTTTTATGAGCTTCCTTTTATAAATTCAAAACCAAGGAAACACACCTCTGCAAACACAGACTAGGACATTCCTAGAAGCTAACAGTTTGTATTTTGTCTCTTCACACTCAAGCATGAGTCTGGCACTTATAAATTATTCAAATGTATCCAAATGATAAAAAAATATCCAGGTGCCAGGGACTAGACAAGCACTGACCTGAAACAGAAGAAATAAAAAGAGGTAGTCCCAGAAAAAAGTGTATGGAAGAAAAAGCAAATTAGTAGTTCAAAAACAGTAAGTCATCAAACTTAAACAGTGTATGTGAGAGTGCAGAAGCAGTTTATATACAAAATTACTGAATTACTAAAGAGACTGTGATATGATGAATTAAAAAAAAAAAAATTGTTACATGACAAAATGTCATAAGGTTGCTTAAGTTTGCACTGTCCAGAGTAGACTGCAGGAAAGTGATGGAAGACCTAAACAAGAGCATTATGATAGTATAATTAAGTACTTAATATGCACATTGAAGAGCATACACATTTAAGAGAAATATATAAATCAGTTGTATGGTTTAATTGTATCCACATACATGCATGTTATTACAGAAAGCCAGACAAACTGCATTAAAAAAATAGGAAAAAAAAATGCCCAAATCCTACTAGTACTGGAGAGAATGCCTTTATATGAATAAACAGTACAGTCTTGCCTGGTATATTCTGTGCAGCACTGAACACCTACCCTGTAAAAATATATATCAGCATCAGAAACGTCTGGTTATTGACAAAGAAAGATGAAGAGATGCTTTAAGGATTTGGACTTTACATCAGGAAGAAGAATTCTAAGTGATATCAAATATATAACATATATAATGAATGGAACAATAAGCAACTATCTCTGACCTGTGACAAGAGAATAAGAACACACAATCAAACAAAAAGAAAGCAAATTCCCAAGTGATTAACTGCATTTTCACCCAAACAGAAATAAAACCAAGGAAGTCACTGCCAGAGGCTGTCAGGTATCTACCCATGTGCAGAAGCTAGACTGAAAATTTGCATTCCACTAAAGGTATCAAGTGGTAACATAAGACTGATAAAGATCTTGGAAAAGACACTATAGAGACTACTTTAAAGACATAGCCAACCTCTAAATAGAGATCAGAAGCCTCAATACAGGAGTCTGCCAAGCTCCTAAACCTTCCCTTGAAGCAGCAGGCACTGTTCACTCTTTTGATAAAGAGCTAACTGACCTCGGGCCTAAATCTAAATTACAACTCTTATATTCATTAGTGGAAAACTCAACTTGAGGAACTTTCTGAATTCCTAATTCTGTCCATAGGCCACATCTACGGACTTGCAGTTTGACCCAAGTGCGGGAGGATAAAAAAGTGGAAGAGAAAGAAACAGTCCCCAAGCAAAGTATACTGGAGTTTAGAAGTTTTGGTCTGAAGAAAGGTCTGGTTTAGGTATACCACCAAGCCTAAAAGCTACAGGGTGAACTTAATCAGCATTAGATATTCTTTAATACAAACACAGACAGCTGTCTGGTGACAAGGCTGATCATACCTTTTGTCTCAATATTTCAGCTGAAACCAACACGGTTTCATTCCTGCAAAGACTGAAGTTTTGGTTTGGAATTACCTAAAGAAGTGCAATGGAAAATATTTCAGAAGCATTGAAACTTCAAACATTACTTTAATTCCCTGATGAAACTGATTGTAGCCATCACTTTGCAGTCACATCTTGATGTGCTTGTGCACCTCCTTCCAGCTGACCGCTTATTTAGTTTGTTAATTAGTGTTAATTAACAGAACACTGTGAAGTTCTACAGCCTGTGAACTAATTTGGTTTCTTCGTAGGTCTTCCATCAGCCAGAGCCACCTCTCTTTTAAATGAAGTAGAGACAGTAAATCACAGACCTTCAGTGTCCAAGTGAAAAAAACCCAACAAAACCAAAACCACCAAACCACCAAAAGAATTCAATACCATCTTCCTGCCAGCAGGCCAGAACTGTCAGCTGTAAGCTGGAACAGTAAGTCAGCACACATACGTGAGCCCAAGCTCATACAATAGAAGAGCAACCTGTATTAGTGAGGAAACTTATTTCAGATTCAAACTCTTCAAGGATTACTCCAAAGTAAAGCCTTATTTTAAATATTAAAAAACTAACTTATCTATACTATCTTTTGAATCAGCCCCGTTACCTAGTGCAGCCTGAAAAAAAGCATGAAGCAAAGCTTCTACAGCAGTGTCAGAAGAGGAAGAAAAAAAATTTAAGGGAAAAAAACCCTTCAGAGTAGAAAACCTCCTCAGAGTAGACTCATCAAAGAAGTGGCAGAAGAAAAGACTGGCAGGGAGAGAAGAAGCTGACCTACCTACAGATGCAGAGCACTCATAAAACAATAAAATTAAGTACTAGTCACCAAGTCATCCAGTCCTGTGGCTTTTCAATGGTGGTGCTACTGGTCTGTATTGGTGATGCAGGCAAAAGGGAGACCCACCATGAGTAGGTCTTAAAGTATCTCTGTTACACCGGACATGCTTCTTTACTTAATCACCTGATGGTATTTCATTCTTCATTTCATGCATTTCATTTTACCCTTTCCTTTCAATCACTTTTTCTAAGGCCTAAAATTCTTGACTTCATCACATACCCTGCTAGAGTCATTGCTCTAGGTGTGTACAGGTTCTTAGGCATGTGTATCTTATGGACAGTATGAGGCCCAAAGGGGCATCCTATATGCCAAAAGTCTGGAGTTTTGATAAAAGAAGGCTTCATTGTAAGATACCTCACATGTCTTTCCCATTGTGCTTCTGATATTTGTTTCTGGATAAAATATAATTACCTGTTCTTATCACCAGGGTAAGTGGTAGGCATTACTATTTACTTTTGATTTTCAGTCTGCTGGAAAACTGCTAAGGCTCAATTCATTTAGATATAACAATAAATAGAACAGCTTTTTACCAATTATTATTTCATTGTTGTGTTTTAAATAGCAAGTATGTAAGTAATTTCTAGCTCTAGTATAAATATATTGAGCTAGCAAATGAGGGGAGACCCAAATTCAACTTCTAACCCTAATTCGTATCCTAATTTAGGTGGGAGAGATGGGCAGCTACTCTGCTGATTAAAGGAAGGTGCTGCCAGAAAGCTTCTCATATTTTCCACTTAAATGATTGCAATTCAAGTTAATGGAGGCCTATGCCTGAGAGCTTGAAAGCTGCCCTCACTTTTTTGCAGAGGGCTGGGCTGCAATCACTAATCAGTAAGGGAAAAGATCAGAAGCAGATGGCAAAGTGCTTGCTGTTGGCTCTATTCAGGGGGAATACTCCTGACTCACATTGGTCTCTATCAGTTTTAGAACTGCTCAAGTGCAGCATAAAGCAGTCACAACAGAAGGGAAGGTGTAGAATTACTGGACAGAGTAAGTTCCCCACTTTGGAGGTATTTTCCTTCCTTTTCATGTTACATCTAGAAAATCAAGTTACCTGGGACAGAAGGTACACTTTTTCCTGGAGAACATTTAACACATGAAGATTAGGAATTGTACACTCCAGTACACAACCAGGGTCAGAACATTCAGTGATGCATAATTAATGAAGCAACCATGAAATCACACTGACAAAGATATTTTGTCTGTAATCAAAAACTAAAGTTTAACAGTAGAGTTTATTTTCTCCTTTGTCATGACAAGCTGACGTGTGATTTTCCCATGTTGGTGTGACGACCAGTTTTCAAACTTAATTTCTTTTAAAATGCATTCTGAGTTTGTGAAATGTGCTCTCAGTATATCAGACACTAAATGTATAGATGCTATTATCTGTTATTTTATTAAGCACATCTTTAAGAGTGAAAGTAAAAATGAACCTGACTGCAGGGCAGTAAGATGCACTCATGTAGAAATTGCATTGTTAATGCATTTCATCTTCCCACCTCAGGGAGTGAAATCTTTGCAAAAATGGCTGCTATCCTACCTCCCATCTGCATCCTCTTTGAAGATTCCCTAGAGACATGACTGCCAGTTACTCACAGCCTTTCCAGGAGAGAAAATATGCACTAGGATATGATCCCACAGTTCCACATGACAAACTTTATTGTTATCATTCACCTGATGTGCCGGTACCAGGCTAAGCAAACAGCTATCTGGATGAGTTGATCTTATTCAGAGCACTGAAGATCAAACTGAAAGCTCTGGGAGAAATAATGAAGAACAGATGCACTCCATGAAACTATTTTTAATACTTTTTAAAAAATAGCTATAAAGTCATGGAAAATCAGACTCCATTACAACTGAGAAAGACACAGGAACTTTTTCAAAAAACAGTTAAATATTTTTTTTAAAAAATATTGATTTTCACATGTACTATAGATTTCCTTGTTCGAACTTGAATATTTTCCTATTTTGGATAAAAAATTATTAATCTTACTTGGGATTGCTGGTGTTGAAAAACTAGCTAATAGAACTCAAATAACATCTTTCTAGAAAACTGAAATAGAAGGACATTAATTATGGATTTTCAGCTATCAGAACTCAGATTTATTTTGTATTATACTTAACACCCACATTCTGTCATTGCTGGTTTTTGTACTTTTCTCTACATCTACCCATGACTCATTGTCGCTTGCAAATCTGAAGCATTTAATTTTAGACGTTTGTTTTCTGAGAATCAGTCATAAATGACTATAAGAGCTGACAGTCATTTAAGACAAAAATGTCACCTCCCTTCAGAGATGTTGAGCCTTATTCTCTGTGCTCTTATCTTCCTATTCTTCCATTTATTTCTGCAGATGTAGTCTTAATTCACATCAGCCTCAGTGAAGAATCAATTACATAATTTCAGGGCTTGGCAAAGAACAACAGTTAACTAGGAGCAGTGGATTCAAAATACTTATTTGTGCTATAGTAATGTTGTATTGTCAGCAAATGCTATTTTAAGGGAATTTGTACCTCCTGCAGTAGAAAGGAATAAATCTCAGACCAAAAAGATAATATCAAACCCAATATTACTCAGTTTTACAATTCTAAAAGTAGAATCAGACTTTTAAGAATGGGTTAAATGTGTATGATGACTGCTCCAACCATTTGCATTACTTGTCTTGTAAATAATTTTAAGCTAGTTTTCCATGTTGTTTTCTTTACCCTGCTTTAAATTGAGCCAGTGATTTCTTGTTTTACTGTGATACCCCAGCAAAACTTGCTGGGATATCACAGCTTTTGTGGAGCTCTGCCAAACAAGTGAGCCCACACAGACTGGCACAGGTCAATTCCATAATATCAAATGACCTTGATGGCTTTTAAAAAGGTACGTTTTAATCAGATTGATCAAGACAAATTGCACACATGGTTTCTTTGACTGTATATAAAGCTGGTCAGGCTGGGCACATAACTCCAAGAAAACCAAAACCAGATCCTATTCATACTATCATATCACAGATTATCCTGGCTGGTATATTACATCCAGATTTTTTTTAAAAGCATCAATGCCTCCACAATTTTACTTACTAACTTAAGTAATAAACGTTTTGAGACTATAAGAAAACAGGCTTTGTTTCAAGCAGATTGTCTTACAAAAATGTAAGTCTTGAGGGCTATGGAAGACAATAGAGGAAAAAGTACAACTTCTGAGGGACTGAAGGAATGGCATCAAAGTGCATCTGTTGGGGTATGGGTCTTTCACTATTACCAGATAGCTACTGATGTGGAGATACCGAGGTCGAAGTGTTGACAGAGGAAGACAGACAGGGAGACACAAAAGAATGGGGACAAGGGGATGTGGGGAAAAGCAATTGTGGGCCTAGGGAGGAGTGTGTAAACAAGTAAAAGAGCTCAGGAATGAAATGCAATTAATGAGGGTTAAAGCAAAATTCAGAAAGAAAGGAGGGTATTTAGGAAAGAGAGACTGGTAAGGCAAGGGATTTGTCCTTTATATGAGAGCAGTGGGAACGCATGGAGCGCTGTCTAGGGATGGACATGAGCCAGCTGAAAATTTACATGTTAGGATTGGTGGGCACTCTCATGGGTGACATTGCAGTGGCCATCTGCTACAGACTTCCTGTTCAAGAGGTAGGTGAGGTGTTCTTAATGCAAATAGTTGTTAGCTCGTGTGATAACCTATGAGCTCTTCAGAGGCCCTGGGCATGTAGAGTCTTGCAACCAGAATACACTGAAACTTCCCTTTTAGTCACCAGCAGTGACTGCATTAAAGTTATAAAAGAGATGACTACCCAGTCTGTAAATATGCTGCTTTTTTTTGCTCAGTAGTCACACACTATAAAGGCAAACTCAGACCTGCTCCAAATGTCTTTGCAGCCTCATGGGAATCTTTCCACTGACTCCAGCAAGAGCTGAATAATAAATATTGCACCAAAGATGTGCAAGGCAGGCTCATTGTGCAATATATTCATAACAGTGACATTTGACTAGGCTGCAATGGGCCATGAGTCATGTACTGCTAGATGTAACAGTCCGAAGATAAAAAATGTTATACACATAATAAAAACTAAAACATTATCCAGCCACAAGTACATTCAAAGTTCTGAAAGAAGTGAAATTTTAAAGACTCAGTAACTAAGAATGCAGGAATTGCTCACTCAGCCATCTGAGGTAGTTAGGTGATACCTAACTATTCTAAAGTGAAGAAATGATGGCCTGATAAAAGCTTCTTGTTTTGCAATAGATTTGAATATTACCCATAAGTTTGTTAAATATAGTCCCAAACAGGTTAAGCCCTCTAATGAATGGGACCAAGTACTGCTCTGTAGCAACTCCTCAACCACAGACTCATGAATGAAACCATTAAACAAAATCTCTTTAGTGACCAGAATTGAACTAAGGCTGACTCTACCTCAGATTTCTTTTTAATATTTCGGGGACTGATTCAACCCATGATCCCAACATCCACAAGCAACACCCCTTTGTCCACCGGAACAGGAGCTGAATCTAAGCTTTTCTAACTCTTTCAGTAGATAGTTACAGCAGTGTACAGTGAGGGCTGGTTGCTCACTAAAGGATGGGAAGGTGGATGCCATACATGATGCCCAGCCAGCAGGTCAGGTGTCTAGCCAGCCAGGGGCCAGGCCCACAGTACCCAGGCAAGGTGAACAGGGAAGGACAGACCCAGAAATGAGTTGAGCCAAGCTCAGCCAAGAGTCCAGATCATCAGGCAAATGCCTGATGATGAGGCAGGTCTGAGGTCAAGCCAGAAAATGAGTATTCAGATTAGGGTCTTGATCAACACAGCCCATGCCCAGTCAAGACAGGGCTGAGGCTGGAGACCAGCAGTCCTCTGACACAGCTCAGGCAGGGACTGAAGGCCCTGGGCTGAGCTGGAATCAGCCCATGGGTGGAGGCTCAAGGGGAGGTTGATCAGGACCATTAAGGTCTGATGACCATAGAATCATAGAATAATCTAAGCTGAAAGGGCCACACAAGGATCACTGAAGTCCCACTCCTGTTAAGATCATTCACCAGAAGCAATCAATTAAATGATTCAAGATGCAGTTAAAAATTGCAGGTAATGAGCATAGATGATTATCTGCTGGACACTTCTGGTCAGAGGGGTAAGAATTGTGAACAATAAACAAAATGACTAGTATCATTTCAGGTTTCATGTATCAATGACAGATTTGGGACCAGCTTTGTGACTATCAGGAATTAGGAAGGAAGTTGAGACACAATTCATATTTTACAAAAGGGATTCTCTAGTGTTTGGGTTTGAATTTTTTTGCCTATGTATTGTAAAATATTATGATGCACTACGTATGCGAGAATTGCAGGTTTTACAATAACTGTCACTTACATGCAAAAAGGTAAGCTTAAATACGTATAAATTTATGTTTCACTACTTCAGTTGTTGAACACATAAATGCTACATAAAATGTTGATCTGTAAAATCAATGTCAATCACTGTAATTCCCCTTTGTTAGAGTTAGGTTTTCAGTTTTTCATTCCTCAATATTTTACTGAAAATCAATAGTTTAAATAGGCAAGTCTTTCTGCATTGACACCTGGCTCAAAGTTTCATTAAAATATTGTTAAAATATTGGACAGATGGATTAACTGAGACCAAACATTACCCCATATAAATTAACCCTACAAATATAATGAAAGCCCTCTTTCACACATGCTACTATAAAACCTTTGTTAATAAGAATTCCCCTTCTTGGATGCTCAAAATGAAGTATTGTTCATTGCCATATGGCTCACATTAAATAAAAGGAAACAAACAAAACCACAGTAAGTCTTTGACATTTTAATAACTGTGGATCAGCTACTCCTACCAGAAGCTGCTTTATTGGCTAATTACACTCCCTGGTAAAACCATTAATTTCAGCATCTGCCTTTTTCCACTAATTTTGAGTTCAAATCTTGGTGCTGGAAAAAGTTATAGGCATTATCAGTAGCCCTTAAGAACCTCATCTGAGATGAGGGTCCCTTTGGCATTGCATCATTAGAATATGAAAGAAAGTTTTTGAATAAGATTGATTACACAAGACAGAGAGACAAAAATGATGAAAGTGAATGGACATCAGAGTCCCTCCATTTTAGGATAGAGATTTTCTCCTGCGGATAAAAAAGCTCTTACAGAATCCATGCTGGGGCCTGGCTGGCTCCAAGGGCTGGTCGATAAAATTTTGCACAAGCACAAGGTTCCCATTAATCATAACTTTTAAAATCTAAGTGGCTTACCATTCAGTTACCATTCAGTAATTTAGTGCTCCTACTGCTACCAGGAGCACTTGTAGATTTGCAGTAGTTTATAAGATCCTCTCTCAATCTCCATTTGAAAAGCAGATTTGCTACTGAATACAGATGAGACAGAAAATATATTTTCAGTACAGTATTGTGCTACACATAAATTATTCCTCTTTAGAAGGAGAGACGTGGTGATCAGACTTCAGAAGCACCACTGACTAAAGAAGAGTTTGGCTCATACAGAATGGGAATAATTAATATAAGTCCCGTGAAATTTAAGTGAAAGACTGATGCATACGATAAGAACTGAGACACCACTGCATTGTTGCTTACCATGATATCAGAGTACTATCTTGTACTAGATGAGATGTCCAGTTAAATGAGGACACCCACAAAGCAATGTTATTATCTAGTTATGAACATTCTCCTGAGATCAGGCCAAACATGGCTGGTACCTTTGCTTGTAGACAGTCCCATATTACGTGGAGGGAAACTAATAACCCTTCATGCATGGACAGACTGAGCTTGAGCATCATGGAGTTATGGCAACATATCACAGATATGAGAAATGGAGTAACATTAAACATTTCTTACACTACAATACTATTAAAAGATAATCCTCTAAGGCTTTAGGTGATCCTACATAAATATTTGGAAAGACAACAGAATCCAAGAAAAAATACCCTACTTTCAGTAACTCAAAGACATGAAAGCACAATGATTTTCCTAAATAATGGTGTTGAGAAAATAAGGAGTAGATGCTATGTGGATCTGATGGTGATAAAGACAGCTGCAAAGACACATGACTGGGGCTGCTATAAGCTCAGAGTGCAGGTAACATATCAACAATTCTGACAGAGAAATCTGCTCCCATCATTCTCTGTACCCCTACACTCACTGTGATAGATACACATAGAAAGAAAAGGATCTATTAGCTGCCTCCTTGGTCTCTACTGAAAGACAATTTTGCCAGGCTTTTTCGTTAAATAACTTATATTATTTTAAATAAAACCAGTGGAAACAGACAAGATTACATTTGTATTTCAGAAATGTCTTGAAAAGACATCATCTTGAAAACACAATTACTTTCAGCACTGACTTGCTCTGCAATATTACTTGGACATGATGAAGGAAACAAGCACAAGAAATACAAGATAGGCAAGAAATGGGCTAAATGAAACATAATGATATGTACTGAAAGTGGAACTCAAATGAGGGGCCATTCTTAAAGGAGATCTTCAAGGAGCCATTTTAGGATGAGTTTTTTCTTAATATTTTCACTGGTGACTTGGACACAAAAAACACATGCACTAATTACTGTTTGCTGACGGAAAACTGTGAGGCAGCAACGGTCTGGCTGAGGACCAAAATATCATACAGAAAGTGCTGTATGACCTTGATGAGTGAAGTAATACAAACTGGATTAAATATTAATACTACAAAATACAGTGTTATGCACTTGAGGGTTGCTATGAAATACAGACAACTGGAGGCAATAGAGGAAAAGGATGGTCATCATAGGATCCCCAAGACACCCATTTGGTACAGCTTTGAAAAACACAACTGAAATTATATGATACTTCAGGAAAACTAGTTTCAGCAAAGAAAAGAAAGTATAAATGTTATTGTGTAAAAGCACTTTTGATGTTACCACACAAATGCAGTCTATACTTACATGTTATAAAAAGATACAAACTGGATCAGGTGTAGAGAATTCTTTGAAGATAATCAAAGGGATAGACAGATTCTGTCTTCTGAGGGAAGACTTAAAGAGACTGGCACACTTAGCCCAGGAAAAAGAAAATTAAGCCAATTATGATACCACATATATGTTGGGTTTGTGTGGCAAGATTATGCTAGTGGGAGGGCTACAGGGGTGACTTCTGTGAGAAACTGCCAGAAGCTTCCCTCATGTCCAACAGAGCCAAGGTCAGCTGGCTCAGGATGGACCTGCCACTCGCCAAGGCCAAGCCCATCAGCGATGGTGGTGGCACCTCTGGGACAACAGACTTCAGCAGAAAAACAGCAGCTGGAGAGAGGGATGAGCATGTGAGAGCAACAGCTCTGCAGACACCAAGGTCAGTGAAGGAGGGGCAGGAGGTGCTCCAGGTGCCAGAGCAGAGATTCCTCTGCAGCCCGTGGTGAAGACCATGGCGAGGTAGCTGTGGCCCTGCAGCCCGTGGAGGTCCACAGTGGAGTAGAGATCCACTTGCAAGACCATGGAGAACCACATGTCAGAGCAAGGGGATGCCCAAAGGAAGCTGTGATAACTCAGGAAGCCCACACTGGGGCAGGCTTCTTTCAGGACCTGCGGACCCATGAAGAGAAGAGCCCACAACTAGAACAATTTTGCTGGAAGGACTTGTGAGCCCATGGGGGCCCACACTGGAACAATCTGTTTCTTTGTTTGGAAAAAGCAAACAGGATTTTCTATCATCTAAATCACTTTGTATCTTATGTCCTTTGTAACATAGACTGTGACTAACTATATCAAAGGCTTCAAAATAGCTGATATTAAACAAAATAATGGAGCAGCAATCCTGCAGCACTGCTTTCTGACTGTACCAGTTTCTATCTTGTCTGCATGTAAATAACTGATTTACCCTAATAATAACTGGGAGAAACAAAGCTTTGGTGGAAGAAATGACCAGCTCTTTGAAGCTTTAAAAGTTTTATAATACTTCAGTAATTTAGAGAACATATGCATATAAATGTCACAGAAGTATAAACACAGAAAGATAACCATGAAGAATATACCTATAGCAAACACATATGTCCACAGTAATATACATATATCCTATTATATAGGAAAGATTCTGTGTGAGACATACATGTCCGTATAAAACAATGGTTAATTTATATCAGAATTATTTGTTATCTAACTTGTAAAAGTTTGTACAGATTGGAAGAAATTTAACAAATCATTTTTGAAACTATTTTCTTAAAAAGCTTGTTATTGTTCCTTTCCCCAATATTCACCTTTTTTAATGTTAAGTGGAAAGCCTTCAGAATTCTGTAATGAGCAGGAGTCTTCCACTTTTATATAACAAAAGTGACTTTATGAAGGTTAAACATTTATAAACAAAACCACACAACCCAAAATCATGAAAACATTTCATACTGAAAGCCAGGTAAACAAAATCAAACACCCTTTACAAAACTTACATTCTTTAAACGTAAGGCATTTTCCCTTCTAAAAAGCTGCAAAGTCAATCATTGCCTAAAAGAAAACACCATTCCAAAGGCCCAAAGAAATGTAAATGTCCATCACAAAGCAAAATGTTCTATTAGCAGAGTACCTTGTGCACTATAAACAAGACAAAAGAAATTGCATTCACCTACTTTCAAACTCAGCACATTATTGCAGGAGAGAAAGTCCTCCAATTAAATCAAACATGCTTGTGTTTTAGATCAAACATAATTGTGTTCAAATGCTCTGGAATACTATTTATTGTTACCTGCAATACTATGTCAGTATTGTCTGTTGCAACATTTCTCTCATTTAAAGTGAAATTAAACCAGAAATACTATCCTGACTAGTAAACTATCTGGCAGATGGAATTAGACAGAGTTAGAATGATGTCTGTGAAAATTCAACATCAGCAAAAGAATTTTTTTCTTTAAAATTTGTTATCTTGCTAATGGATAAGAAAGATACTGAAGCATTATTAAGAGAGAGAAAAATATCAGTCTATGATAGTAGGTGAAGTCAGAAAGTGTGGCTTCCAAAGAAATCCTATCAAAAAAAGAGTTGGAGAATTGGTGGCAGAGTTTTGAAGAAAATAAATTTTTAAGGAAAAAAAAAAAAGAAAAATCTTGATCCAAACTAGTTCACATGACATTGCAGTACCGAAGGAAGTCTTTTAGAGATGCTTAAATAGATTAGTCTTTCACACGAAGGTTTCAAATCCTTTTCATTATACCTTTATTGTAAAGGCTCTTTTTAAAAAAGTTAAGTATCTTTGAAATGTTAATTGAATAATTCAGATTCTCCATTCAAAAAAAACTGAAAAACAACTTCAGTTCTTTGATGGAAATTGGTAATTTGCCCCTTGTCCCTCCTGGACAGGATGTGGTGCATATGTAAGCCCAAGAGTGTTTCATTCAGTGAAGTAACTATTTAAGGAGACTGATTATCAAGGACTGCAGATTTATATGACCAGAGGCTTTTGAAGACATGAGAGAGAGTCATGCACTGAAACTACTTGAATAACATTCTTCTACAGAGCAGAGAAGTTAACAGAAAAACTGCAATTTTACCTACTGTTATTGTAACAACACATATTTTCATCATACTTGCATAAGATTTGTCAACTGGTATGCACCAGGTGTGTTGCAACAGTGGAGCCCATCAGAAGAGGACCTGACTGTTAGCATACAAGACAACCAAGCAAGATGATTTCTACTAGATCCGGAGTCAACATTTATTTCTACAATTGAGAAGTGGTAAGGACTAGCACAGAATAATACAAGCTGCAATAGAAGCATCTATTTCCTCATACTACTTTACTTTTGAGGAAGTATTTAGGTTAATAATTTATGAATATTCATCAATTCCTTAGACACTGACTAAAGCTCAGAATATCTATGCCTCAGAAAACCAAAGTGTCAAAGCCTATGATTACATTGCTAGCAAATTCCATTGGCAATATCGGATTCAGCGACCACTATGAAGTTACTGCTGCAGAAAGAATAAAATTTTAGCAATGCTTTTTCTGGATATTGATAATGGCAGAATCTTTCAACTGGACATCTTAATTCAGAGCTGCTCTAGTAGAATGAATGTAATCTAGTAAAAGCTAGCATCTGTGAGATGAATATCATAGTTCAAATATGACTGCATATCACATTTCAAAACGGAACAAAGTCACAGCTTTCCTATTGACAGGTTGTTTAACAAATATGAAGTAAGCTGTATCACTCCTTGAAACATGTTCCTTCAGCATGAACTCCTGCAAAATACTCATGCAGAGATTTCTCATTCCTGTATCTAACTCCACAAGCCAACATGACAGCTCTTTCTAAAGTAATGTTCACCAGAAACTAAGATAAGGAGTTAAAAAGTGTTGGCAAACCCTGAGTTAAATTTGGATTTATGCAAATACTATTTAGTTATGATATGCCAGCGGAAACCCATGTGAATTTTTACAAATACAATCAAGTTTTGCCAGACACAGTTGAAAAAAGAGATTTCCTCTACACAAATACTGATAGAAGACACAAGTACGTAAACTTTTAGGACAAATAGACAGTCAGTTATGAGATTTTCTTACATTCCCTGCCCATTGTAAGTTTTTCTTGAAAACACTGTAAAGATAACATAAGTAATATATAATCCTGATTTATCATATAAGACAGCAACTGGTTTCTTTCAATAGACTTACAGGCTACAGTCTAGAACTTACCAGAGTGAAAAACATTTTAAACAGTTCTGTCTTATCACCCAAATCATCTCGACCCAGTTTATGCAAAAGTGTCATAACTTCAATGCTTAAAACGTACACTCAAATTACATGTTTTCTTCATTCTTTCCCAACACTTTAAAAAATAATAATTCTTTCCCGGTTAGCAAATAAAGATATCCCTTATATTTTTTTAAATAAAGGTTAAAAATACAACAGTGAATACAGATAGAACAACTCCAAAAGGACAGAGTCTCCATTAGACGTGCAAGCCAGAGCAGAATTTGGGGTAGAAATAGCAGTATAGGTTTCCACAGTAATGATTCAGTCATTAAATGATTGTGAGCTGCTATCCTGCTCACATTAGTGAATTATGCTGCAGTTAAAACCATTCATTAGCTTGATCTGTCTTGGGGGACATTTACTTCACAGCAAGGCTATTAAGATAATTTTTTTTAGCAGACATACCTGCTTTTAGCTCATTCAGATAACAAAGCAGTCTTTAAATAGGTTTTTAACCTGACACAATCATCCATTCTAACACCTAACCCTTTCATATTCAGGACTAAATACTGTATTGAACTGCAATTTTTAAGGATCTGATGAGAGTAATAAGGTACCACCTCACAAACTTTAAACTGGTTTGTCCTCCAAGGGACATGTATTTGAGTAAGGAAGGATAGCACAAAACAGACTCTAAATTGATCCTGAGTTAAGGGCCAAACAGCAGGAATCCAACCCATTTGTAGGTGAAGTCAAGACTTAATTTTTTGTTTGATTCTGTAAATACACAAGGGTCTTTCAGACACTTTAGACACCCAGTTAGACCACTTGTTCTCTTCAGAGAGAAAAATACATCCATATACAGACCCATCTTCTCAAAAGATAGACAACTTGGCTACATTTGTGGCTGTGAGTTACCTTACACCCAACTGTCACACAGGTTGTTTCATGGATCCGTTTCCCTCTGAAGAAAAATTACTTAGGGAAGTAAACGAAGACTCTCTTCTCACTCTTCCTCACCTGTGCAAAACTGATCCACCACTTTAGTATTTTTTGTTCATACATGATTTTTTCACTCAGTTAATATCTGCTTAAAGGAAAGATATGTAGGGAGTCTTACAGAGTACCAACTATTTTACTGGATCCACTGATGTGCATCTTGCATGCAGATATTTGACCAAAATTGTGTATGCATTAGCTCTGAAGACCAAAAAGAGGAGTCCATTCTTTTGAAAGCCCTTATATACCTATATTTTTAGTATTTTTGAGTTCAGAAGGAAGAACATACTTACTAGGAGGCACATAAAGGAGCTACAGTTCCTGCTCGACCCCATTTGCTCTGTACAGACTGATGTGCTCTCCATGTCATATGACAGAGGATGTGTTGTGCTGTTCAATAGCCCCCTTATTCACATCCTGACTGCATCCAGTCCTGATGTATAGCAGTACTGTGTGAACAGATTGCTTTCATGACAGTTTTGAAACTCAGAGGGAGCCAGTTTGAATTGCAATTTTATTTTTAACCATCCTACAAGTGATGCCTACAATCTAAGACACAACTGTCTCCAACATGATGCCAGTGTAAATAAGTGGACTGTTCTGAATGGCTACCTCATATAACTTTAAAGGGTAAGCCACGACCGTGGAGAGATTCAGAGTACAAGAATCCACTTTGCAAACAACTGCACCATTTTTTTTAGTTCTCATCTTCTTTCTCCGGTGGTAACTATATAAAAAGGTGATGAATTAGGAAACTGCTCCAAAAACTACATGAAAGGACACACGTGCAGCTTGAATTCTGGATTCCTGGATAACTGAAATAGTATGACTCAGAGGACTCAATAAGCTTTCCAATCATCTATTTCACAGAAGTACTTCAAGTACTTTTTAAACATTTTCAGCTACAATCGTGTGATTATTTTAGCCCTTTGCACTTACACTGTGAAATGAACAAATTGAACAAGACTAATTATGCACATTCTTTTTGTACAGGATGATATTTATCTCAAGTGGTATAATTGGCACTTTGGTTACGTGTACAATATGTAATAGAGTGTAATACAGAGATACCAAGCTAACAGGAAAGAACATGATCATGGTAATTACAGCAAGAGTGTGGACAATGTGGAAGGGAGGAGAACTTGGAGCAAAATTAAGTTCCGGAACAAAAACTTCTTTAGCGACCACACTTGGGCTTCTCTAAACAGTTTTAGAATATTTTTACCAGTGAATAAATCGAAGTGCCATGCAGTAATTGCCTTTGCTAGACAAGAGCAGATTTATTTTAATCAACCAAATCATACTCCTTTACTAGACAGAAGCCCAACTCTTCCAGAATAAATGGCCACCGGATTACACAGTCTCTGGGGCCTTATTGCTCTGCCCGGATAGTTATTATCCTATCAAGGTTTCCATGACAACTTTCTTTGGTTACGACTGACCCCAAGTAAAGCCATTCATTTAAAGTGATAGGACACATTTTGGTTCAAAGCTAGATGCCATGAAATTTCACTTGCCATCTTATTTTATCTACTATGACAGGACACTCACAAGGGATTCCCAACCTGTTGTATTCTCCACTGGATTAAGGCTCCCGCAAAGTGAAATCCACTTTCCACTTGTGGAACTCTTCAGAGAAATCCAAAGATGTTGTC
>NW_016690236.1:792802-837610 GCF_001604755.1 Lepidothrix coronata | reverse complement strand
GAAATAAATTAATCACATGGAAATAAGATCCCATGCACCAACCATACATATGTAAAAAGTGCCAGACACCATGTCAATTATCTACTTTTTTGGAAAAGCGCGTGGACTCATTCAACATCTGTGCTGCATCCCATTAGAGGCAATACCATAGGGGCAGAAAGAAAACACCTTCCTGGGGAAGGATTTCTGAGAAATGCAAGGAATTACCAATTAGCTACAAATTGCTTATTTAATTAATAAAGAATAAAATTATGACACTAATTATTCTTGTGCTAATAGACTGATTTAAGAATTGCTGATAAGTACTATTATTAGTCAGCAATGCAGCCATATCATACAGTATTTAATTTACTTTAGAAAAGATGAAACTGTAAGAGGTTAATAATCTTTCTGATTTATAGAAATTTAACTGCTTGCCTCCTGTTGCTGTTAGCAGCCATGTGGTTAAATCACCATGCCTCATTTTAAAGAAATGAAAATACAGATTTTTAAAAATTATTTCAATTCCTAATGTCTCTCACAACAAAACTATCCATTTTGTTGACATTTTGGGCTTTGCCTCATACTACAAAAAACACTTGTTACCAATATCATATTAAATGTATAGTTGTTGAGATGATGCTGAGTGTGCCATCAGCTGCAGGTTGAAGACAATGGACCCTTGTGCTTTATAACTGTTTTCAGATGTATGTACACACCATAATAACTGTGTAATAATCCCACCTTCTTCAAATTATTTTTCTGCTGACTTATTTGATTTATTCTGGACTTTTAACTTTTTTTTCCCTGAAAAATGAAGCAAATTCAAAAACTATTTTACATAGAATGTTAACTTAAATGTTGTAAAGACTTACTTTTGGAGAGGGGTGAAAAGGAGGAAGAATATATTAGTCATATCACAAAGCAAAGCTAATATATTAATGGTGAATATGAAAGAAGACAATGGCAAAGTTAAATAACACCTTGTTACAAAGTCTAAACAAAATTTTATGTCATTTTCTTAGGCCTCTCACAGATGGTCACCTCTCACATAACTGAGAGCACGGAGCCTGCTCTGCACTGGAGTCTGCCTGCTTTATGGGGCTTAATTCAAAGAAAAACCAGGAAGAAACATCATAGAAATGCCAAGCGTTCTGGGAAGTGCCCAGTCCATAGATCTTGAATTTTCCTGTTGATCAGGAATCACTACGCACAGAGAGTGCTGGACTACACCAGGTACCACAAAGCTTCTAGCAGCCAGGACACCCTCAGGACAAGGTGGGGGGTCTAGAGAATGGGAAACTGCTGAAAGCTTTAACGAGAAAGATGAGCTTGAAGCAGGTAATTTGTTCTACCTCCATCTCACATCTAAACTGCAAGTCTAAGTCTCTGTGTTCTCCGTTGGTTTTACTTACTTAGCAAATAATACATTGCAGTCTTCTCAGCCCCATCACTCTACTTTGGATTCTCGGTTAACAACCTAATTGATGTTTTCATAAAAATTTGGACTGTTCTAGTAAAAAGTCTATATAGTATTAAGAGGACCTAATTAACAAATTTTTCTTAGGAAACTAGCCTCATTGGACCAGTCTTTCTCTTTGAAAGACAAGAGCTCCAACCACACTGCCTGAGTTGCAAAGACAGGGATTGGGAGAATGAAGAACTGCTCTCTTGTAGGAGAAGATCAGGCCCAAGACCATCAAAGGAACCTGCAGATGCACAAGTCCATGGGACCTCATGAGAAGTGAAGTTTTCACTGAGTAGAAAAGAGGAAATATAACCCCTATTTCAAAAATGGGAAATAAGGAAGATCCAGAGAACTACAGGTCAGCCAGTCTCACCTCTGTACTCAGCGAGATCACAGAGCAGATCCTTCTGGAAATATGCTAAGGCACGTGGAAAATAAGGAAGTGATCAGTAACAGCCAACATCACTTCACTAAGGGCAAATGGTGCCTGACAAATTTGGTGGCCAGGGTTACAGCATTGGTGGATAAGAGAAAAGCAACTGACATCATCTGTCCTACGAGACATCCTTGTCTCTAAACTGGAGAGACATGGATCTGATGGATGGACCACTTGCTGGATAAGGAATTGGCTGGACGGTCACACCGAAAGAGTTGTGGTTAATGTTTCTAAGTCAAAGTTGAGACCAGTGACGAGCAGTGTTCCTCAGGGGTTGGCATGGAGACAGGTGACATTTTAACATCTTTGTCAGTGACATGGACAGTGGGATTGAGTGCACCCTCGGCAAGTTTGCTGAAGACATTAAGCTGTGTGGTGTGATCAACATGCTGGAGAGAAGGGATGCCATCTGGAGGGACCTTGACAGGCTTGAGATGTGAGCCCATGAGAGCCTCATGAAGTTCAACAAGTCCAAGTGCAAGGTCCTGCATCTGGGTTGGGGCAATCCCAAGCACAAGTACATGGGCAAGGATGGACTGAGAGCAGCCCTGAGGAGAACGACTTGGGAGTAGGGAGGGAATTCTCCCCCTCTGCTTGGTTCTTATGAAACACCACCTGGAGTACTGCATCCAGCTCTGGGGTCTCCAACATAAGAAGGACATGGACCTGTTGGAGCAAGTCCAGAGGAGGTCAATGAAGATGATCAGAAAGCTGGAGTGGCTCTCCAACAAAGACAGGCTGAGAGAGTTGGGGTTGTTTAGCTTAGAGAAGAGAAGACTCCAAGGAGAACTTAGAGCCACCTTCCAGTACCTAAAGGGGACCTACAAGAGAGCTGGAGAGGGACTTTTTACAAGGGTATGTAGCGATAGGACAACAGGGAATGGCTTCAAATGGACAGAGGGTAGGTTTAGATTAGATATTATGAAGAAACTCTTTACTGTGAGGGTGGTGAGGCACTGGAACAGGTTGCCCAGAGATGATGTGGATGCTCCATCCCTGGAAGTGTTCAGGGCCCAATTGTACAAGGCTTTGAGTGACCTGGTCCAGGAGGAGGGTGTCTCTGCCCAAGACAGGGGAGTTGGAACCAGATAATCTTGAAGATCCCTTCCAACCTAAACCATTCTGTGATTCTATGAAAAAAATACTGTTGACCTTTTCTTTAAGAAGACATGGACAGCAAATGCTTTTCTATGGGGTTTTTGCAATGTTATTCAACAATTACATATGACCATGGTATTTGACAAAAACTGTAGCCTATTTCATTCAATGGCTTAATGCTAGCTGGTCAGCCAAAAGCCACAGGACTATATACAATTGAAAGATAGGTCTTGCTAGAAGCTCCTAAAAATACAGGTGCCTACATTCTTTCTTAGTCAATTAAAATAATTACTGACATGACATTCACATGCAGTAAAGTATATAATATGACATCTTAAAATATGTTAGAATTAACTATCAAAACTCAATGTGTCTTTCTGGGGGGTCTTACAACATTGTGTGGACTTAAACATACACACAACCAACAGTAGAAACTGAGCACCTAATAGATACCAACTTGAAAAAATAAATAGTGTTTAAATGGTGCATTTGGGTGTTAAATGGGTTGGTGACACTCTGAAGACACTGAGGCTTCAAAAAGTTTGCATTAAAAAGGAGTGGGGTTCAGAAGGTATTTTTAATATCTAAGATTTTTTTCTTTACTATAAATGCACCATGGTCCAATTATAGTGAAAGCACAACTAGCAGTAATTCAACAAGAGTTTCCACAAGTTCTTTTTGCAACATCCATCCCCTGTTTGCTGCTCTTTAGTATTTCCCTTTTCCTTAATTAGATCCCTCTAGTTATATAGAATTATTTGAATGGTAGAATCCAATATAAGAAGTCTTGCTATTCTTTTAAGCCAGCCTTGTCCTTGTCACTGTGACAAAACAAAAACAAAGACTTGCTACTGCCATATAAGTGACTGCATTTTCTATTATGAGGTCCCTGCCTAGCTTCCTCCTTTTCTTGTTCAGGTGAAATTTTACATCTGTTATTTCTTCAGGTAGGCAACAAATAGGAGAGGAGGAAAGCAAAATAAAAATGGAACAAACAAGGGAAAAATAAGGAAATTATGTAGGAGAAAAGCAGCTGTGGTGAGTTATACTGTGTTTTGGAGGGCACTACAAATTTTTTAAGCTAAGTCCTGCTAAACAATCCAAAACCTTAAATCCCCTTTTTTTGCAATTACATCTGCTGAAGTCTGGGACCAGAAAGGCAGGGTTAAATGGCCAGGAAGCAGGTACAGCTGAGACCCTGCAACCAATCAGCAAATGCTGATACCTTGGTAGGACCACACTATAAAAGAGACAAAGCCTGGCAGGAGGAAGTCAGATAGCTTTTTTTTATAAGGTCACAGCTTTTGATTGTACTTTGGATTTTTTTTTTTTTTTTTTTTTGGTGCCCTGCAATGGTAAGAATTTTCATTCAGAACTGTTTGTTTTCTTAATCTGCTGGCATGTGTAATTTAATAAGAGGGTTTTATTTCCTTTTGCTCTCAGAACAGTAGAAGAATAGAGAGCTTGTCTTACGATAATTGGTGTATTTATCTTTTTGCTGAGAAAGCAACACCTGCTGACTACCCGAGGTAGTAGCTAGGTTGTCTTAAGACAAAGTATGTAAAAAGACAATATATACCAAAAGTGTGAGGGAGCTGACTGGTAAGATCTGGGTTAGGCAGCTGAACTGTAGCAATTTGTCTCTCAACATAAAGTAAAATATTCTGTGCACTGAAGCATCTTATACATAGTTTTTAAGCTTAGAATGTATTTTTAAAATAGAACAGGTTAATTATCAAATAATTGTCTTGTATAAATACAAAATAATAAGCAAAGGGGATGAAAAGAGATACTGTCCTGTAATTTTTCACTAATGCAACATGAATATTCTTCTGCTGTTTGTTGAAAAAGGTGTTGATAAACTTAAGACAGCTGTTGGCCTCTAAACTGCAAAACTGATCTCTCTGGATGTGGAGGCTTGCATTTATCTAATTCCTGGATGAGACTCTTTATGATTTTGACTTTTTGTGTGGTAGTGCTTGTTTGATTTTGGTGGAGTTTTTTTGTTGTTAATTGGGGACTGTTTTTCAAGGTTTTTCTCTTGTTTTGGGATGTTATGGGTTTTTCTTTGAGGGGGGTTTGATATTTTCTTTAAAGACACCTCGGTTAGGTGGTACTAATAACTGTTACCTCAGGAGTCTCTAGGAAGGGTGCCATATCAGTTCTCAAGAAAGAGGCAAAGACTACGTATTTTTTGTCAATATACTATGAAAAAAGTGCTTAAAGTTTGTACAATGCTGGTAACTAAGTTAGTGGCATATGAAGCTGGCAGACTACTATGAGGAGGTGATGAAATGTATTTTCAGTATACTCATGAATATTCTTAATCCTTAAGAGCTGTGGGCATTTGTAGCTTGTGAAAAGTAGCACATCTCAAAAAGACAAAGCTTAAATTTACAAAATTTACCAAAACAGGTAACAGTGATGATGCTAAAGACAAAATCTTATAGCAAAAGAAGTATTTGTTACTTTTTGGGGCTATTAAGTTGGTTCCTTGAAGCTTAGGAAGTGTGCCAGACTCTTTCTGTAGCATGAAAGGCCTGGTCTTTCGGACATAACTGTATTTGCAGCTTCCTAGTGGAGTCTGTCCTAACTGGATTACTGCACTAAGGGCAGATTCAGCTCTAATGTGAAAGAGGCAGAAAGCCCAAGACTGCAGAAGGTCTGCATCAAGAGGGAATGCCAGGCTCCCCCTTCTCCCCCCACCATCCCAATCAGAGAATGGTTGTTTCCCAATACTTGGGCATAAGTCTGCCTTAGACAGTGCTATTGTAATTGGATATGCTATAACCATGGGCAGGGGCTTTAGATGTATTTCCCTCCTGTAACACTTGTTTGTGGTAGCTTATAGCAACAAGGCAGATGAATGGAAAACAGGATCACAGATAAGAGAGTTGGGTATTTTGTCAGCACTCCCCATATTGTGCAGTGAAACGGTATAGAAATCACAGGCAATCATACCTGACTGGTTCCAGACTGGAAACAGGAAAGATGTGTCAGCCCAGTGCTGCACCTGAATTAATTAGTCACGCTTAGAGGCAGAATGGTAACTTATTTGGGAACAAACTGTGCTAATGCTACACAGCTCTAGGCACTGGGGCTGTTAGCTCAGAATGGCGTGGTGAGAACACGTGGGGTTGGTTCTGTTACTAGCTAGCAGAATTTTAGTGTACTGCTACACTAGAGCCATATGGAGTGGAAACATCTGAGTGGAAAAGCCCTAAATATGAACACAAGTCCAAAGTTAATGTTATACTTTAGCACTGTCTCTAAAATTTACGCTAAACCCACTCCTTTTAATGTTTTGTGGTTGTCAGGGTGCCCAGAAAAATGCAAGAAGAAAGGTTTCTTACAGAAGTTGCTAAATATAATTGGATTGTTCACCCTAGATCATATACTAAATCCTCAGATTTAGGGACTTTCACAGCCGTAATGGCTACAAAAGTTTTGATTTGCAAGTGGTTTATCAGAAAATCTAGACTACTGCCTCTCAGGATGTTAAATACAAACCTGGATTTACCCTTGCTTCTAAAGAATCCTGCCTGTCAGTAAGTTATAGCCAGCAATTCTCTGTCTCTCTAAGATAATAGGAATATGATCAATTCTCCCAACTGAGCTGCTGAGTGCCTGACTCACTCTGGCCTAAGCCAAAATGACTCAGAGCCAAAATTTTCCACCCCCTCACCCCATTACCTTTTGGGGGAGGAAACCAAAGCATATGTACTAGATGAAATGTTAACATCATCAGTCAACACTTAGTGGATGCATATTATTTCACTATTTGTATTGTCACCCTAATATCTAGTGATAGCAGAATGTGAATTGTTCTGGATGCTAGGAAACTGTCCCACAAAAACAGGGTTCTGACATTGAAGACCAACAGGTATTGTGTACAAATATAATATGAAAGACATGTCAGTCTTAGAAGTTACTAATTGTAAAGCAACATATGCAGGGTTTCTCTCACTGGTAAGCATGTTTATCAGCTGATTCTTCTTGCGTGTTAAAAATGTTAAACTTCATAAGGGGATATCTACTAAGTAATCATTGATTAAAATAACTTGCTGTTAGATTACTTTTATTTTTATGTATCAGACCCAAAACTTTACTTTGTCATTTATTGCCTCCAGAGGCATCCATTTGACTTTATACCTTTTTGTCTTCCTTAGCTGTGTGCTGTATTGTGTACACATGCGGGGAAGAGTTTAAGGTGAAAAGTTGCAGATGAAGAGAAGCAGAACACCCATATATGACAAAAAAACATAACCGAAGAGAAAATTTGCCTTTATTTTCTATAAAGAAAAACCTATATTGCCTGGATCAGTGAATCCTGACTCAACTATCCTACCAGAAATAAAATTGGATTAGAGTTAGTAACTCAATGGTTCTCCTTTCACTAGGGGAAACATTGTTTTGGATAGGTATTCACATTAGCAGCCCTTTATAGGAGTAGATTCTTAGAGGAAAACTCATTCAGACGAACTGTGCTTCACTGTGCTTTGAACATACAGAGCTGTGCTTCCAAGTAAACTAGGCATCTTATAAAATTATGTCTATGGCTATCTGTAAAACTTAACTGGTAGGTAGGGCAAATGGTCCTACTTAAGTTGCAGTTCTGTACAACCACAGGACTAACATGTAATTTAAATGCAGGATAGTGTAGATGTTCTGTGTTTCAAGCACTCATAAAATGTGATCAGAATGGTTTCCCTATGTTCAAAATAGAGCAGAAAGAAAGAGTTTGGCTTGCAGTAAAATACTACCGCCACCTTAATATCGTAATCTACTGCTAGCTGCCAGATCTGAACAAATAGTGGTTCAAATGCTGGATTAAAGCAGTACCAGCTGTGAGTTTACACTCTTGTCAGGAGCAGTTATTGCAATGCTCACTGAATTGATGCCAAAATAATATTAATTTCCATACTAAAATGCTAGTATTTAACTCCAAGTCCTTCACATAAAGACTACTGTGTATCCTCACTCATTCCATTTTAAACATTCACAATACGAAGTATCCTGAAGCCTCCAGGATGTCTTGGGAAATATGTCCTGCAGTATCCTGATCAGTTTTCTTCCAGTTATACGACTTTTTTTTCCTCCTCCTCCCACTGCATTCTTTCCTTTATCCTGATATATATATAGCCTACCTTGCAGAATTGCAAGGGGAGCTGGCAGGGATCCAGGACAACCTGTCAGCACAGGCAGCAGTGAGGTGATGAGTCAGCAGAGGCACTGTGTGTCTTTGCAGTCGGCTGCAGCACTGCTCAATTCCAACCTCCCTGGAGGTAACTCTTGTCTTTGACATTGAAAGGTGTCCAGATTTCCTGTTCATCTTTATTTTGATGAAAGGGAGGATGTGTCCTTCTCTGAACCTGAAAACATGGAGCTACCCTACAAAAACTAATAACCCAAGGAACAGAGGCTCTGTGTGATCTGAGGATTTTTGAGGCTTAACCTGAGAACAAGGCTGCCAGTTTTGTAAAGCAATTCATTAAGAACCTTGACTAAACTGCAGTGTTAAAACTATTTAAAAATAGCATAATTTCACTGCATTTGTGCCACACTGCATTCTGTACATCCCCAATGTGATAGCTGCACACAGAAAAATCCAGTAATTGCTACATACACTGGGATTATTTAGAATAAGATTAAATTATCTAGGGTTCAGAAATAGATGTCTACTTTTAAAGGAGTTATGTTGAAAGGACATAAAAGGGGCCAGTTGTGTATTCAGGTATTTATTTTCTCTTCATTTTTTTAAACTGCTTCTTTAATAACAAGAGTTTAAATGGCTCCCTCTTGTGTTAAGAAAAACACAGTATTCTGTTTGGCAAAAAATAGTCCTTGAACAGAAATTACAATTTACCTATATTTATAGGGAGTAGTCTAGTTATCAGTATGTTGTGGTGACTGATGAGGAGACTTGCTGCTCAGGTACTCTTTGAAACTACCTAAAAGAAGTACCTAAGCATGACTTAAATAGTTACCTTTCAGCTGCATATGCTGAAGGGTAGGGGAAAATAGCTTGTGATTCATAAGTATTGCACCCCATCTAATTTGCTAATGCAGACTAGACCATATCGTGCCTCAGTCCTTGTCTTTATAAAGTTCTGTAACATCTCAGCACAGAATATCTGGATTAGCATAGTTTAATTTACCTCTGGTGTTTTTCACAGGTGAGCAAATCTTCACGTTGCAAGGGGTGGGAGGAAAGTAATGAACTGGAGGAAAGCTCTGAGCGTAAACGAGTCAGTGAATGGCAGTGAGGAAGCACAAATTGGATTTCAACAACCAGTTTTCAACAAATTTCAAGTCTTCTTTCCTTCTTTCTATTACTTATTAGCTGATGAAGCGTTCACTTAGGCTTTTAACTCTTGAAAGCTTTCTTCAAATAATTAATACCTATAAAACTCTGAAATTAAGCAAAGTCTGCTGAGACTTTGTCATAGCATGCGGCATACTTTGGTAACTTTGGATATTAAGCAATAATCTTGGAAATTAACATAGAAGAGGAAAAATCCTCACAGGACACACTAGGGTCTTGGTGACCTTAAGGGACAAATCAAATGTATGAGGAAACACATGTGTGCATACACAGGAAGTATCTACCATAGCTTTTGAGACAGCAGGTCTGAAAAGCTTTGTTTCAAGACAACAGGTGTCAGTTCTGTGATTTCTCACAAAATCTGTTCCTGTATAGTTATGAATTAAAAAAAAAAAACAACAAAAAACAAAACCAACCAAACAAAAAAAAAAAAGAAACAAACCCCTCCCAAACCAACCAAAACCAAACTAGGGTCACTTCGGAGTGGCATTAATCATACTGATGACTTTAGAGCTTGATAAAGCTACTTTGCAGATAATTCTCTTGGGATAATCTCAGTTCATCCTGTTTCAGAAGTCTGGTGGTACAGACACAGGAGTCTGTTTACTAGTTTGAAGGTGGGGGCTTTAAAGTACCATATTGTAAACTCTGCTGAAGTAGTTTATTTGTAAAAAGATTTCCCTGTTGCAGCCTTTACAGGTTGTTAACAGAAGGAATGACAGTATGACTACAAATATCAAAGTATATGCTTTTAAAATCTATGACTTTGAGAAGTAAGGAAAAATTATTTGGAGAAAGATACAGAGGGAGTTACCACTTGCTCACAGAGAGGAAAAAATTACTATGGTGTGCACAGAAGAATCATTCAGTATCTTAGTTTCTTGTTTAAGAGCTTGTATAGTGGCACCCCACAATCTATTTCCACACTTCAGAGAAGAACTGGTGAGGGTAGACTTAACTGAAGAGTAACTGAAAGGATTTATCAAATCTAAAGTGTGTACTTAAGCTCAAAACTGCTGTTTTGAAAAGACCTGACCAGCTGCCACCTGGTTAAGATACACTTAAACTCAAAAAATACTCCTTTTATCTATCCAACCAAGCAAAGTTAGTTTTCTGAAATTAACCACCATCATGATCTCAATAGATCCAAGCTAGCTGCCCCATATTTCAAGTCTGACAGGACAGGGTGAGGCAACTGGGCATTTCATTACCTATTTCTCTTGAGGTACTCATTCCAAAATTGTTTGGAAGGTACCTATTAAAGGATTTTGAGCTGCATATAAAAATATTTTTATCTTACATATGGCCAAACACTTCTACTCAACCAATAATCTAGTGACTGGGGTACCTGCCAGGGAAAGTATGGGAGACTGAGTTTCTCAGATGGAGAGTATTTAGTATCTTCCCTCCTGGCATTTGAGACCTAATTTTTCTAATCAGTTTGCATTTCTTCCAGCATAGCTTTGCCTTGTGAGTTATTGGCATACCTAAAATGGGGCCAGTACAAGTTTATTTCATGCTTACATTACTTTTGTTTCAATGCTATTATGCAAAATACTCTAAGAGGCAATAGTCAACCTCTTTAAAGGCAGAAAACTTTGAAAAGGTTTTGCTTTCTTCTTGACCCAAAATAAAGGGTCATGTTGACCTTATTTATTTGCTTTGTAGCAGAAAACTAATGTGGCAGGAATACCCACTTGAGACACCAGGCTAAGTCATGAGGCATGCTTGGGTTATCCTTCTCATGTAATTTTTGCATTCACCTTAGTAAAAGTGTAATTGTGGAACTCCAAATGATTTTGTGCAGGGCTCCTTTCAGTAAACACTGAGAGGAAAACATGAGGGCATGATAAGCACCTGCAAAGCTATAGGTTTGGAGGTGAGGATAATTAATCCTTGCAATAGGAAAAAAGGTTATCCTGAAATATTAATGGCAACAGAACTTAGCATTTGTTAGCTTTAATACTGAAATGAGACATATTGGGGCCTTTGGTGCCACTGAATCTATTTGTGGCATGAAGTTGGAATTTGGGCAAGCTAAGGTAGGGCACGTAACAGATACTTGGGATAGGGGTGGAGTACGTAGGCTTTTGTTCTAAAGTCACTGCAGACACTTTTCACCAAGATATTGAAGAAAATATCATTCCTTTGAGTGCCATTTTGTCCAGCCTCCGTTACAGTTAAGGTTTTGTACACTAGGAATTATGGAGTGAGACTAAAATTAGAAAGCATTTTCCAAAGAAACCTCAGGCCAGTACTCTTGACACTTTTCAGAAAGAAAATTAGGTTTGTGGTTTCTTAGTGAGCTTCTGTACCTCGTTTCTGCTTAACCTCAGGTGATGACAGTAACCCAACCCTTAAACAAGACTTGGATTTGAGATTTAATGTTCCTTCCTTGTGTGTGCAGGATTTTGGTAAGCAAACAATAGGTATGCTGATTTAAACAACAATTTTTCCATCAGAGAGAGGAGATTTTGGCAGCGGTTGTTCTGCATCTACATGATAGCAAACCTCACTGTTTTACATGCAAGTAATACCACCATCAGTCAGGATCAAGTTTCCTGGCTAGTGTGTAACTCCTCATAGTGAATGCTGTAGCCTGATTTAACATAATCCAGCTTTTGTTTTAGTCTCTTGGATGTCAGGTGGTTGAAAGGCACCACAGTTTATTCCTAGACCCAAGCTAAAAATCTACACCACAGCAAATACTTACAACTTTAATGGACTGAAAGATAAAAAAAAAAATCCCATTCTATTTATGCCATACATGCATCTTTCTTTCTGGCAGACAGTACAAGTTCAGCAATTCCTCTAGCTAACTACATTATGTTTCTTTAAATAAACCCACTGTGATCTCGCTTACTGAAACAAAGAAGTGAAGGTTTATATATAACCAGTTTCCCTCTGATGCCTCCTGTACCACTGGTTTTCTAGGCCTCTTCCTATGCAAGACATTTCAGCAATGTAAGTAGGTGTTGCATAATATGATTATGTGCTGCTCTGAACTGAGGAACGTGTCCCACTTGTGGCATATTACACACTGCTGCCTGCTTCTTCCATTGGAAGAGAAATTATGTGATACTGATTTTATATTCCTGGCAGCAGTCAAATGCTACAGCAGAGGATTAGGGCATTGGGGCTTTTTTTTTGTTGTTTTTTTTCCTCTGTGTACTGAAAACCAGTATCGCGTTCCCCCACCCCCCATTGTGCCTTTAGCTCTGAAGGGAAAGATTACATTTCAGATAATCTCTTTTCCTCTGTGTCATTCCAACAGACCACCCTAACTCGCAGTACAGGAATTAGCGCGTGTGTGTAATTAGGACTTAATAAAATCAGCCTCTGAGTACAGGCAGTGTATGTACCGCTGAGGGAACGCGGCGGTGAGCTCACGCCTTGTCTCCAGCACCAGCCGTGTTCGCCATCCAGGGTTAACTGCGTTCCTCCTCTTCCCGCCTCGCCGCCCGCCCGGACGCCGCAGTGCCAGGTGTAGCACATCCCATGGGGAGCCGGGCCCCCCTCCCTGTCCATCCCACTGCGGAGCGGGCTGGCTCGGCAGCTGGCGGCGGGATGCGCAGGCGCGGAGCGCGCGCTGGGCGCGGCGGGCGCGCGGCGCGGGATGCGGGCGGCGCGAGCGCATGGCAGGAGGCGGGAAGCGGAGGCCGCGCGGCGCGGCGGGAGCCGCCGGAGAGCAGGTGGGGCGAGGGGAGCGGTGGGACACGGCCCGGGACACCCTGGGAAGGGCGGCGGGCGAGCTACGAGCGCCGTAGCCGCGGGGCCGCAGGCCTGGATCGGCGCGGGTGCCCTGTCGCAGCGTCGGTCCCCGGCTCCGTGCTCCTCGCTCTGTCTGCTCCGTCGCTGTGAGGAAAGCCCCAGGGCCCCCAGTTCTCCTGCGCAGGAGCCGCTCCTCCCCCGGGCTTCTCCCGGGAGCGCCGCGTTTGAGGTGCGCTGTGCCCGGCAGCCGCCGCATCATCCCGGCGGGATGCGCTGGGTACGGGGCACTCGGTGTCGCTGGATACCTGGCAGCGGCCCCATTTCGGAGAGGAAGTGTCCTCCGCGTTGGCCTTTTCTAAAAACAGGAAAGAAACCTTGCTGCTTTTTTTTTTTTTAAATTTTTATTTCATGTAGGGGGCAGTTGAGGCTACTGCTCTAGTGGAGCGTATGCTCAATATGGATCATTTCCTAATCCGCTTCGGTTTATGTTACATCATTTTTAACAGCAACTTCAGCTTTAAGCTACTTTTAAAATGCTGCACTGTAAACTGCACTACTCCTGATGGTGAATAACACAGTAGTTCAGACAGTAGAGACTAGAGGACTTTTGTTGTGTCATTTAACCAGACATGACAAAATAGTATCCCTACTTTCAACTATCTGTAAACATCTAAATTTATTAGATAGAGGCTGTGGTGGGATTGGAAATTGTCATTTTAAAATAATTTAGAATTTAGATTAAATTTTGGGGTTTCTTAGTCCTTTGCTTAATTAATTAATGGAAGTGCTTCTGTTGGTTATATCGACCATTAACATAAAAGTAGCAGTTTGCTACTTCATACATGTTTAGCACATATCAGACTGCACTTCTAATGGATTCTGTCCAAAATAGGTGTTCTAATCTGTATATATGCTGCTTTAACTAACAAACATGCCCTAGTGGTCCTAATAATTGTTCCTCCATGAATATAAAACTTTGTAAAATCCTTTGGTGGAGCTGACAGAAAGCAGCTAAATTAACTGTGGGCTTTCTTTTTTCATCTACAGAGCGAAAAAAATGGAGCTGTCAAGAAGAGAAGATCAAATCAGGCAGATATTCCTGACAGTCTTTGTCAAGAAGCCGAAACATGTTATCGACTTAGACTGCCTGAGGACTTCTACCAGTTTTGGAAGTTTTGTGAGGAACTAGATCCTGAGAAACCAAGTGGTGAGGTTTTAAATTTTGCCTTTTCTAACTTTCACTCTCAAAACCAGCCTGAAAGCAGGCAAACTGGAGGTGGTCAGATGCATTCTAATGCAGCTTCAATTTGTGGTTAAGATGCAGGATATTTATGTGAGTGTAAACAGGAATCCTGGATATAATCAGATGTATACTTCAAGCTTTCTAAAATATGATTACTTAAATCGTGCAATACAGAGGGACTAAACGTTGTCTAAATCTGTCTTTCTTGCAGGTACATTTAAAATGTTTGATATGGAACTCAAGTTTCCTAGATATATTGTGGTTTAACTCTAACCAACAACTAAGCACTGTTCAGCCACTCACTCCCCCTTAGTAAGACAGGGGAGAGAATCAGAAGGGTAAAAGTGAGAAAATGTGTGGGTTGAGCTAAAGACAGTTTAATAGGGAAAGCAAAGGCCACATGCAGAAGCAAAATAAAACAAGGAATTCATTCACCACTTCCCATGGCCAGGCAGGCATTCAGCCAACTCCAAGAAAGCACGGCTCTGTCACACGTAACAGTTACTTGGGAAGGCAAATACCATCACTCCAAATGACACTCCGTCTTCCCCTAGTTTATATACTGAACATGATGCCATATGGTATGGAATATCCCTTTGGTCACTTGGGGTCAGCTGTCCTGGCTGTGTCCCCTTTCAGCTTCTTGTACATCCACAGCTTTGCCACTGGTGGGGTGAGAGGCAGAAAAGGCTTTAACTCAGTGTAAGCACTGCTAAATCTGGGTTTCAACCTCCTCAAATTTATTATATAACAGAATGTGCCATCCCTGTGTGCTCTAGAAATGACAAGTTTTTTTAGAGTTACAGAATGATTTGGGCTGGAAGGGACTATTAAAGTTCATCTAGTCTAATCCCCTAAAATAACCAGGGACATCTTCAACTAGACCAGGTTGCTTAGAGCTCTATCCCACCTGTCCTTGAATGTGTCCAAACATGGGGTGTCCACTACCTTTCTGGGCAACTTGTTCCAGTGTTTCACCACCCTCATCTTAAGGAATTTTTTCCTTATATCTAGTCTGAATCTACCCTTTTATAGTTTAAAACCATTACCCCTCATTCTATTGCTACAGACCCTGCTAAAAAGTCTGTCGCTATCTTCAGTACCTAAAATATTTAAAGGCTGCAGTCTCCTTGGAGCCTTTTCTTCTCCAGGCTAACAACCCAGACCTCTCAGTCTGTCTTCACAGGAGAGATGCCCCAGCCCTGTGATCATCTTCATGAACCTCCTCTGGACCCCTTCCAACAGGGCCAGGTCTTTTCTGTACTGGGGCCCCCCAGAGCTGGATGCAGCATTCCAGGTGGGGTCTCACCAAAGCAGAGGACCAGAATCCCCTCCCTTGACCTGCTGGCCACACTGCTTTTGATGCAGCCCAGGATACAATTGGCTTTCTGGGCTGCAACTGCATGTTGTCAGCTCATGTCCAGCCTCTGACCCACCAGGACCCCCAAGTCCTCAGGAAGGCTGCTCTCAATTTGTTCATCCCTAGGCTTGTGTTGATACCAGGGCTTGCCCTGACCCAGGTTCAGCACCTTGCACCTTGTTAAAATACATGAGATTCCCATGGGCCCACTTCTCAAGCATATCCAGGTCCCTCTGGATGGCATCCCACCTTCAGGTGTGTCAACTGTAGCACTGAGCTTGGCATCATCAGCTAATTTGTTGAGGGTGCATGTGATCCCACTGTCTTGTGTAATTGATAAAGATTAATATTAAATAGTACTGGTCCCAGTACAAACCCCTGAGGAACACCACTCATGACTGATCTCTGTCCAGACATTGAACTGTTGACGGCTACTTCTTATGAGAAGTGTAATAACTCCCAAATGAAAGCTATCTGGACAAAACAATGTCTCAGCTCTCCTTGTCTAGTAAACAGTGTTTGATGGAATTTGTGGAAACTTTTGATACCTGAGTGACACAGGAACTGCGTCTACATATGCACCCACCAGAATGTAAATCAATTCATGCTTTGCTTTTCAGATGCACTTGTGCCAAGTCTTGGACTTAAACTGGTTGGACCATATGATATTCTTGCTGGAAAACACAAAAAACCAAAATCAACAGATGTGAACTTCAACCTTCATTGGAGATTCTTCTATGATCCCCCAGAATTCCAGACTATACTTGTTGGAGATAGCAAAACACAGTATCACATGGGATATTTCAGGTATTTAATTTCCTGTATGTTCTTGCTGGACCATAATTATGCAGTTTTTTGTCCTGTTTTCTCCATGAGACATGATTTGAGACTTGTGCACAATTATCAAACAAGAATCTTTCTCTTCTGTAATAGGATATTAACACATGGCTTGATATCTTTTTATTAAAAAAGATCACAGGTACTGGAGTTGGAGACTAGATTTAAATATTTATTAAACTACCTCCCCCAGCGATCTAGAGCACCTTCACTTGTTAATCTTTAACTTTTGCCATGACACTTGGAAGAAAAAGTCAAATGAATTAAAGGGAACAGGTATTCTCTTTGCATGTATAGATGCAAGCTCTCTTTAAGGCATGCTCTAAGATCTTAGAGCTTTAGATCTAAGGGCATTTCTTGATAGGTCTGAAGGAGATGGCAGCATACTGAGGAAGCAAATTAATTTTGCTTTGAAATAAGAAAAATGGACACACCTTGACTATTTGTGTGTACTTTTTCCTCAATAGGGATGTGCCAGATGAGCTCCCAGTGTGGGTTGGTGCAAATGAAGCTAAGAAGGGCTGTGTGATTTCACAAGTTGGTGATAATGTCTTTGCAGCAGTCAAGTAAGGTTCATACTTACTTTTACTTATAAAAAATAGAGTAGAAACTGTTAATTGTGAGGTGTGGAGTAACGCAGCTGACTTATTGACGTGTCTTTCTCAAGAAATTCGCGCTTATTTTCTGCCACTGCTAGCAAGTCTTAAGGTTCTCTCCAGAGCCTTTATAGGTTTTTTGACAGTGTTTTCCTTTCAGAAGTAAAATAGATAATTGTTAGTTATCTCGTTCTTTAAATATGTTGGCAGGGATAGGTTCTACAGGGATAGGCTCTACAGATGTTAAATACTTGGTTAAAATACTTGGTAAGTAAAGGGCGGGCATCTCAAACAGTGGTGAAGGAAATCGGAGTATCGCAGTAGCATCTGGCTCTTGTTCTTGCCTATGTAAAAATACATTTCTTTTGTATATAATGAATAAATACAAGAAGTGCCATTTCTGACCTTGGGGCAGGATAACATTTATATGGATATGTAACAAGATGATTCATGAAGCTTTACGTGATTCCATGTCAGGAATGTAAACAACAGATCTCATCCCTGCCGGTTAAAAATGGAAAGCTTTTTAAGGACAGACATGTGTCAGTCAGTGGAAGCAGGCTGAATAGTGGCTTCTGCAAAAGAATCCTTGTGCAGTGCAGAGTTAAATGAGGACATTTGTTTTGAAAGCACCATGAGGAAACTCATAAATATGTATTTGTGTGCATGACTTGGATGACAAATGGTGTCTATGGCACGAAAGCAGCAAACTGAATTCTTAAGATAGAAAGATGAACAGCTACTGAGTTCAGGAGAATCTTCAGCACCTGCTGATTGCATAAACTAGATGGTAATGCAGATACAGATAAGAAATGCCCAAGTATTGTCTGTGCCAAACTTTTCTTTCTTGTTAAACGAGGCTTGCATTTCCAAGTCTTTGTATAAATAAACTCAGGACTGCTAGTCTTCATTATAAGAACTGGAAGTTTAGTGTTTAAAAGTCTATAGATTTGTTTGTTTATTTTCTGTTAAGGCATGTTTTTTCTGTTTGCAGATTATTTTTGTCAAAAAAACTCAAAGAAGTGACTGATAAAAAGAAAAGTGCTGTTTTGAGAGACCTAGATGAAAAGCTAACAAGGACAGCAAAAGATCTGGGTTATTCTCTGGAACAAAAAACCATGAAGATGAAACAGAGAGATAAGAAAGTATGACTTTCCTCATCCACTGGCGAGAACTAAGTTCTGTTAAACTTTTTTCATTTCCCTTCCTGTTTGTGTTTTTTTTTTTCATCCTTCTAGTTAGTAAGGATGCTTCATTTAAGAATTTTCAGAGCAAATCATCTCTCTCTAAAACTTCAGGAGAGGGAAAATTAATACAACTGTGTTCCAAATAACAGGACTAAATAAAAACACATTATGCTTGTAAAACAAAATTCAATTTAAAAACAGACAAACAAAAGGAACAAACCACCACCAAAAAAACCACAATAAGGGCAGTAGTCTAAAAAATAAAACAAATGGAGGGCATGGAGAAAACTGGTTGAAATGGAAGATTAAAACAGTTGGGTTGGATCTGTTAGAAACAGGACCATGGATAGCAATGGTATGGATAGCAATGGTATGGATAGCAATGGTATGGATAGCAATGGTATGGATAGCAATGGTATGGATAGCAATGGTATGGATAGCAATGGTTTTGCATACCTATCAGAAATAATTATAGTAGGAGGTGACTAAACAAATGAGGTGCTACACAAGAGACTACAAGGGTTCCTAGACTTCAGAGCTTGACTGGAGTTTCCAGTTATTTTAAACTTCAGCACTTGAAAGTAATTGCAATATTATTTGAAACTGAGTTGATGTCCTAGAGCCAGGACACTATATTAGGTTTGACCACCAGCAGACAGATATTAGTGTTTAATGAGGTGAGTGGTTTTATGTCACAGTACTGTCTTATGGTGCTATGTTCTATTTCCTGTCCCTTTATTTAGGTGGTGACCAAAGCATTTCATGGAGCAGGCCTAGTTGTTCCTGTAGACAAAAATGATGTTGGATACAGAGAACTTCCTGAAACAAATGGTAAACATCTTGTTTACGATATTCTTCTGCTTTATTTAAACAACCTTCAGTCACACAGACTCTGCAAAAAACAAACTGCATTCATATTTTCTACATAGAGTAAGTGGTAGGAGTAAAAGGTAGAAGTCTTAACCGTCACACTTGAGCTCAAAGTATTGTCTTTAGATGAACCAAATGAAAATCAATGAAACATGTTAAATCTGAAATAATAATTCCTGAAGTAGCAGTTTAGATGATCTTTTGTATTGGCACAGCCATGCAGGAAGTAGATCCAAAAAACTGATCTATATTCAGGGATTTGTGGCTTAATTTCTTATCCATCCTCTTCTGCCACTGTTGTTTTAACCAGAATCAGTTCCTTGTTGGAAGTTCACCACACAAATGCTTGTCTCTCTCTATGGGGGAACTCAGAGGGATGGGCAGGGGGCAAGAATGAGCAGCCAAGGAAAGGGGTAAGCTTTTTCACCAGCAGTTCAGGGTGTGCCCACTTAGTTGACACACAGGTATGGTTTTGCCATAGACTATTCTGTGCAATATTAAATTTATTTATTTAAACATCTGGATATTTGACTTTGGTTTTTTTGCAGCTAATCTTAAAAAAATTTGCAAGGCTATTGTTGATGCTCCTACTGATGATGAGAGAGTGAAGGCTTTTGCACCCATTCAAGAAATGCTGACCTTTGTTCAGTTTGCTAATGATGAATGTGACTATGGAATGGGGTACGAACTGGGTATGGACCTCTTTTGCTATGGATCACATGTGAGTACTACAGCAATCATACTTCACAAAGTTATGCATTATTTTATATGTGGACCAGGAATTGTTCTGTGTTGTAGAATAATTATCCTTAGAAATCATAAAGGTCTACAAGAATATTGTTAATTCATGAAGACTGTTAGAAAGTCACACTTAAGGACATTATTCCGTGTTGAATTTAAAATTGTGCGTTGGAAAGCCCAATCCTGCAATCCAGAAGTAGAGTGCAGAATGTCTGATCTAAATATACTGAATAGTTGGAGCCCCCTGTCCCCAACTGCTTGTATAGGCACAGGCACCCAAATTCAACTGGATCAAGAAATGGACTGTAGTAACCCTAGCTGGAAAAATGTGACTCCAGGTCAGCTGTCTGGCTGCACTGCCTCTGGCTGGGTAGGGCACCTCCCACCTGAGGTCTCTTCCCTGTTTCTGTGTTAACAGTGAATATCATCAATAAGTTGATTCACTTAATAGCACTTAATTATACATAAAGATTCTGCTTAGCGCTTTTTGTTCTGTATTTTATTTTAGTTCTGTATTAAAACATTCACCCTGTTGATGAAAAGGTTCATATCTGTAATCAGTCTATGGCTAGAAAATAACACAAAGAAGTTAAACATCAACCTAATATGAATGGATCCATACAAAATAGCTTCTTCTAGCAAAACCAGTATCAGTGCTCCAGAGTATCATGTGAAAGATTTTTATCTTTCAGTACTAAATGTAGGCCCAGAAGAGCTGTGCTGAACTTTTGTTAAAATGTTTAGTCATTGAAATGAAGGAAAACTTGCTGCTCTTACCATGCACTTTTAAATTACTAATGTGATTCTTAGATTTCCTGTCCTGCTCTCTTAAGTTCTGTACAGCATCTGAAAATGTGTGGTATTTTCCTCTGATATCTTGCTCATTTAGGACCCTTTGTTCAGTGACTGGGCTGCTTCAGGTGCTTAAATCTTGTCTGCAACTGGAAGGGCAGTGAAGGAAACAGTTTCTCCCAGTTGGCTGAGTAGGTTAAGGCAAACACTTGGCTTTAGTGCTATGTGCTTCTTGGTACACGAGACTAAACCCTGACAAAGTCCTGCAACAACAAATTACACGTTTACAGCAGTATCATGTGTCTTCTGTCTATCTCAGGCAGCAGTTTGAAACAGCTGTAACTTTGCAGCTGTTTTCTAAAAATAGAAACCTTCATTTTCTTGTTTAGTAAACAGAAAGGAAAAAACAGCAGCTTCACACTTAAGTTACTTGGTGGTTTGGTCCCTCCCTGCTTTAGAGCTCATACTGGGAGCTGCTTTCTGGTTCTGACTGGAGCCTGCCTGTCCCCTTGCTTACAGAGCCAGAGAAACACTGACACTTTATCTGTAGCCCAGGACAGGGAAAGGGACTTAAATCTTGTCGCCTTCATATAAGAGCTATAATCGGCTTACATGTGCAATAATCATTGCAAATGCTAAATACAGTCTGACTTTTTTACATTTGAAGCGCTTAAATGGTTACTACAGGTACCATTGTAATCCCCTCAAGCTGTGGAGTGTGACAAGACATGGGACTGTGACAGGACACAGGACTTCAGCCACAGGCTGGAGCTCTTCATACTGTAATGGCACCGTCATTTCCTGCACCGCTAAAAATAGTTTTCCAGCTCAGGTAGCCGCGCCTGAGCGTGCTGTGGCTGTGACAGGTGTAGCACGAGGACGTGCTCAGCCACTTTGGGAGTGGGTGAAGAGATAAATACCCGGTGTCCCGAGATAAACAAAGCCTTGTTTTCCCTGTCTCCTGCAGTACTTCCACAAGACGGTGGGCCAGCTGCTGCCCCTGGCTTACTCCCTGCTGAAGAGGAACCTCTTTGCCGAGATCATCGAGTCGCACTTGGGCAGCCGGCGGGAAGAGGGCCTGGACCAGCTGGAGCCCTGAGCCGGGCACCGGGGCTACGGCGGGGCGGGCAGCCTTGTCTGTCTGTCTGTGTGTGTGTGTGGGCTTTTTGTACTCAGTGGCGGTGTCTTGGGGTCAGTAAAGCTTTTCTAAGGAACGCGCTGTTTCCCGGTGCTGGCTGCGCGCGGCGGGCCAGGCCCCGGCCCGGGCCCGGAGGGGAGGGGGTCACGTGCCGGCGGGCGGGGCTGTCGCGGCGGAGGGGCGGGCGGTGCTGCGGCCCGGACACATCCGCGCCTGCCCGGGCTGCGCCCCCGCCGCGGGCTGCGGGCAACGCGGGCCAGCCGGCGTGGCGTGAGGGAGAAGGGGAGGGGCGGGCTGCTGCCTCACACGGCTTGGAGCGCCTGCAGGCACCGACCAGGTGACTCGTGCAGCCGGCTTGTTCCGTACACACCTGCGGAGCCTCACGTCCCTGCTCCGGGTGATTGTTGGTGCCGTTCTGCGCCTCCTCACCCGCAGGTGCAGCGTTCCTGTCTGTGGCAGAGCACTAACGCAGGTCCTGCAATCCAGGGGCTGGCTCAGTTTGGAGGAAACAAATGGGATGAAGGGAAGCCTAAATGACGGTACAAGACAAATTTGGAATTCCACTGCAATTGCTACCTTGCTAATCAGAAGTCATCCCCAGCTTTCAACACTAATCTGGACACTTAAAAATGGAACCAAATTGATTTTGTACAAAACAGAAATGACATGTTTTCAAGTTCATTGGCCCACAGCTCTGTGAGTTTTATTCTTGGGCAACTGATTGAAATAACAGTCCATAAACAATGGAAAATAACATTTGCTCTGACTCAACAGACCTGCCACCATACAGTGACTTCCACTGTACTAAGTCATAGCATTACTAATGACAGTAAGTAATACTAATGACAGAAAGTAATACTGATTACTACTGACAAAGATTACAGGCCAGGAGCAACATGCTCAAATTTAAGTCGTTCCTATTTTTTTAGCCACAGATTGTACTTCCAATTCACAGTGTAGGTTAGAGTGCTTCAGTTTTAAATGAAAGAGATAATCTACTTTTCTAAGTTTGACAGCTTCATCCCTTTCACTCAGCATGTTCTATTTATTCAAGCACAAGCAGACAGTGACTCCTTCAGGGGCCTGGAGTTTTGTTTTATACATAAAAAAGAGGTACTTTCTTGAATATTTAGTCTTATGTTCTGAACAGAACAGACCTTCATATTAATGCCCTGTAAATTATACACGTAATAGAAAAGTAGAACCATGGAATGGTTTGGGTTGGAAGGGACCCAAATTCACCTTTTGCACTGTTATTTAAATATCAACTTAGATTTGCAACAATGGGGACTTTAGACTGGAAATCCATACTCATCTATTAATGTGATGAAGAATGAAATTTGTTACAGCGACTGCAAAATTACTGAGTGCTGTTCATCATTAAATGGGAGACAGACTCTTTATCAGGGCCTGCTGCAATAGGATAAGAAAGAATTTTTTACTATGAGAATGGTGAAACACTGGAACAGGTTGCCGAGAGGGGTGGTAGATGCCTCAGCCCTGGAAGTGTTCAAGGTCAGACTGAATTGGGACTTTGAGCAATGTGGTCTAGTGAAAGTGTCCCTGCCCACTGCAGGGGGATTGGAAGCAGATGATCTGGAAGGTCCCTTCCAACCCACGCTATTCTATGAATATACATCATCAACAGATGGCTTTTAGACAACAAAAGCATCATCCACTTTTAACCATTTCAGAAAAGCCAACTATTCTATAATTAAAACAAAAACTTAAATGTTTGTTTTGGAAAAAAACCCTACCTAATAGTGACCTTTGTGATTGGGTTGATTTGGCTACTAATTTGTAGCCAAATAGTAGGCAATGCAAAGACTGCACCTCATAACATTCATTCTTTCCTTTATCTGCTTAGTAGTTTTATATGTAAGATTTCTAGCTGTTAATTTTCTCTCAGGTGAAAATAAATGCAAAACCACCATAACTATTGTGAAAACAATAAAAAAGCATGAACAGAACAATAAATGGTCATACAGAAGTTTTTAATGTTTGATTAAATCATCACAGTAATGAGAATTTTTACTGTAATGATATGCAGCTCTACCACACTATTATAAATAAAAACATTAAGATCAATATTAAATACAGCTCTAGGCAACATCACAGATTAACAAAGAATGCATTCTTCATGAACCAGTATCTGAATGGTTGAAAAAATAAAAAATGCTGACACTTTCCCCCTCCCATCCACCACATTTTTTTTTCAAATTAGTAACTCGAGTAAGGCGCTGCAAGTTTTACATTAGGACATTTTTGTTTCACAGCACAGGCACACATACTTCCTTACCAGAACCTCTACTGTATGTTTACCAGAAGACATGTCAACAGGGAAAGCTTAGCAGGTTAAGAAGAGTAAACAGAGATGCACAATTTATATGCAGCACTCGGGATCTACACAAATTATAAAACACAGCAGGGGCGTGAACTGTATTTTAATTCAGATAGTACAGTCTGTAGAATTAGGTGCAAGTTAATACAGCACACACAGCAGTGTTTTAGGAGAGCATTAGACATGGCAAAAAATTTCAAACTGATTTAAAGCAATTTTTGTGTGTGTAGTGTGTTTATATTCTTCCATTGTAGGAAAAAAAACCAGACAACTTCCAGAGCTGTCTTCTGTAAATGGGCCAAATCCTGCTCTTTGTGAATTTTCTTCTTCTTCAGGCTTACGCAATGTAACAGGAAATTTTTAACCACCAGCACTCCACATGGAAGTCTACAGGTGGCTGCAACACTCCTGTTTTAACACAGCCCGAGTCCCTGTTTCAGTTCCAAAGCCATTTTTAATACAGGGCCTGATCACTGTGAGCGCACTGGCACATTTCACTTTCTACTGGTTCCAGTTGCTGCAAGAGATGAGATGATGAAGTGTCAATGGCAGTTTTTAACTAAGAAAAATCGGTTAAAATTCAGCAGTGCACTTCCTTAAGTACAGGCATTATTTTGCAGCTTGCCAAAAGTACCAGAATTTTGGTTCAGTGTGTTATTGTACTTAAGATAAAATCATACTGAGTACTTGGTGAATAAAGATGGTTGAGGTAACTGTGATGAATGCCGTACTTGTTATTTTAATTTTAATGCCTATATTTTTGGAATTTTTGCAGTCTTGTGAGCATAATTGTTAAAAGAAAGAAATTTTATCCGACCCCATGTAACGAAACATGATTTTTGTCAGCCAGATTTCTTAATTTTTTCCTCCCTAGTTTAGGCTTATAGTATATTGCTTTTTTTCCTCTGCGTACATTTGTGGTGGTGGCTTGATAAAATGAATATGAAACAAAATAATCTACTGTAAAGAAGTTAGGAATCTGTCAGTTCATCTACTAGTGTGTGTGTTGCTGCTGAATTTTAAAGTCCTGCCAAAGTTTCAAGTACTGCATTCAATTCTGCCCAGCTGCTCAGGTGTGGCTACATATAATTTACACCTCTATGTACTTGGGAGAAAAAAAAAAAGAGCCAAAAGCAATCTATATAGTTGCTTTCTCCTATTAATTTTAAAACCCTGCAGGTTGTTTTTAAATAAAATTTTAATATTACTGTTCCAGTTATCTGCTAGTAAAGGAACAAGGAAATCCAAGGTAACGGCAGTGAAAGTTGTATTTGAAAATGATCTTGTATGTATGTTGGATCATAAAGAAGCCATTTTGTTGAAACCCTTCATCTAGTTGTAAACATTTGCTAATCCTCCATTACTTGCAGAGGATTATGAATTATTCTATAAAATCACATTAAAAAGGTAATTAGTTATGTGAGATATTAACTGATTCATATTTAATAGATTTTTTAATCCATACAAATATAAATAAAGAATGGTAAAACTTCAAGAAAAATAATATACATTTAGTGCAAGTTATGAGTTACATTTCTTCCTACCGTGTCAGCAGTGGAACATCTTTTGTGGAGAAGAAAAAAATAAAATGACCGCTCTCAAATTTTACAGGGGGGGAAAAAGACCTCCAGTGTTGTAGCATGCAATTTTTACCAGATACACGTATACAGAATTGTTCCAGCTCTTAAACTAGTAGTATAGCAGTATTTTTCCTTATACTGCACAACATTGGTATATATCATAGTGTTTTCAATAATACAAAAATTGCATAAGACCAGGTCACATTATTGATATTTTCTGCAGCAAAACCAGTATTTTTCTTTGAAATGCTAGTTTCATCTGGTTTTAGTTTTCTCATATCATGACAGCACATGGGTTGAAAGAAGCCTCACATGGTTCTTGCAAGGTATTACCTGTTCAATCTGGTTTTGTTGCAGTGGATCTGCACTGCCCCAAGCGTTTCATGATGTACAAACTCACATGTTTAATGGCACAAGAAAAACCTCCTTCTTGTGATCGAACCTCAGTAACTCACAGTACATCTCAATATGAGAAACAACTGCTTCAAAAGGGCACACCAATTTTAAAGAGGCTTTCTTACGGCTCAGGAGAGAGAGAAATAAAGCTCTTCTGGAATGTAGAAAGGTGACGTGTAATAGTTAATACGTTTCATGAGTTAACACAACAGTTTTCAATGGTAAAAAGGGAAAGACCTTTCAGTCTCCACAAGATGGCTCAATTCAGAACAATCCCTCCAGAAACAGGGATTAATAACACATCTCTTCTATGCTGAAGTACCAGGCTGGGGCTGGAGAATGGCACTGCACTATCATGGCAGACCTGATGCCTCGGGACGCATCCAGTGCAGGACAGCAGCTCTCCCTTCCCACACTCCCATCAGCTTTCCTCCTCTCCACATACTCCTCCAGACCGACTCCTGATTGCCAGCAGCATTGTCACACAAAACCCCAGCTCTTGTCTCTGATTTTAGAAGTACTCCCCAGACTAAAGTGTTGTGCTATTCAACAAATGAACCTCCTCTTCCGTTTCCTCTCTCTCCTCAGCTATGGGTTTCAGTTGAACATTATGGAGGCGGGGTCTTGGTTTGCCGTCTGGGCCATATGACGGAGGATATCTTTTTTTGTTATAATGCCAAGGAGGCGCCTGAAAAGGATAAATGGAAGACTGATATTAATCCAGGCAGAGAAATAATAAAGCAGAACAAATCTGTAGCCAAGTCCTTTTTGTTGACAGGAATAGAGCAAAAGTAAACAGCCTGATTTTCTCATTTAAACAAAAACATTTTATTAATCAGAATGTTGACGAACCACCAGTTTGATAAAACACAGCAATGCTGAGACACCGTATCAGATGGTCTCTGACAGCTGTAGTCCATTTTAATGAAATACAAGTAATACAAGTAGAGCCCATCACAATTTTTAACTTTTCGTTTCTACAAAAATCAAATTTTGATTAGTGTATGCCAACAAAAAAGTAACAAAGTGGGACAAAGAAAAGAGACGTATGAAAAAGAAGTGATATTGATCCCATTTAATAAGGGAGATATGTTCCAACCTAGCCATCAGAAGTGATGTACTGCTCGATGGCCCAAAATCCTAACAGCAAATCAAACTCCCCTTCCCTCCATTTTAAAACCTTAAGGATCCTTCCAGTCTGATGCACTGGCTCAGGCTGAATGTATTCTTAGGAGCACACTGTATCAGCCATGAAACTTTTGTAAAATAAACAACAGTTAAATAGTTTTTGGAATTCATGGCTTTAGAAAATAAACTGTGAATACTAAAAGAAAATCTTCATTTTCCAATTTAGATACAGTGCTCTTATGAGAGGGTCTTTCAAAATTATAACTGTGAAACATCAAATAGAGTGAGACTGTCCAAAAGGATAATATCACAAGAGAAGCAAAGAGCAGAATGAATGAGCTGCTGCCCTTATTATTCTGGTTAGTACATTTCAATTTGTCTTATTAAAGGATGCATGAAATACTTGTGAAATATTAGCATAAAGTGAGAACATAATTACCATGTTTTGCACATAAGCAGCTAAATGTGGGGGATATGTTTAGTAGAGATGTAACTAGCAACCCATGTCCAAATTAAGACAAAGTTTACCACCTATCTAAGGTTAGTTCACAACATCATGGTTAAAACTATATCTAGATTCTGAAGTCAGCAGTCAACATAGTAGCATGCCACTTAGTGGCTCTGGATATCACTGAACATTTTATAAAGGGGTGCACTAACTGCTGTAGGTATCAGCAGCAGAACCACAGGACTTTACATAAAATCACAGGACTTTACTAAAAATAAAAATATTTTTAAAAAAATCACGTTGATAAAGGGGGATTACAAGGAAGATCTAATGCTGTGGTTAAAACACGCTTGTCTTTGCTTCTCAGAAGATGTGATACTTTGCTATTTAACAGCTATTTAAAGCTGTCCTGATCAGAAAAAGGAATTGGCATATATGAAAGTCTTAATTTGCATTAGGTGGGGGAAAAGTATACCTAGGTGTGTGGTTTCCCACCTGGGGAAATCAGATCAACCAGATGGATCTACATGATCTCAACAACACAAGTATCAGAAAGTCTACTGTTTACTTTCCTTTAATGTTGTGACTAACAGTATGTCCACATTAACAGCTTCATTTCTACAAAAGGATTTTGCACATACTGTTTTATGGTTGAATACAAATTTTGAGCATAAGATGATTTCATTGTTCAGCCGATGTCATAAAAGCCCTGAACAGTTCACAAGTTTCATGCTTCCTGACTTCTAATGTGTCTAATTATGAGATCTGATATATCTAATCACCAAGGGTTCGACGTGCTGCTTTAGTTGCTCGAGATGCTCTAATATGTTCTTCTTTGTGATGATCCCCAAGACAATCCTGAAACAGATCACGTTATGCTAATAACTGTGTGAAATCAAATAAAAAAAAGTTCTAATCATAATGGAAAAGGATTAGAATAGAGCAAAACTAAAAAAAAAAAACAAAAACAAAACCAAAAGAATGGTTGCAGGAAAGCTAATGAGATAATTAACTGAAAACTTATTTGAAAGTCAGTACCCTTTCCCAGATTTTGCTTTTTTTCTTTTTCTCCCCAAATGCTGCACACAATTCAGTGACCCCAGAGCAACATGTTTCTCATATCAGGTACACATCAGGGAAGCATACTTTATCCCTTCTCCTCAGATTCACGTGTTTTTGGGTTTTAAAGGCACTGAAACTAAAATCTACTTTGTATTTCCTTTGTTCAGTAGTTATTTCTCCTCACACATGAAGATAATTATTCACATTTTAACAAGCCACAGTAGATGAACAAAGTAGTAACTGTGTAAAGTACAGCACTTTAGGTTCGAAGCTCCCCTAGAGAGCCAGGTTATTTGGTGTCCCTAGAAACAGCCAAATTCAAACAGATTTTTTGTTCAGGACAGTATAAATCAAGAACAACTCCTTGGAATTCTGGTACAAATTAGGAAGAGTGAGGCACAGTCTTTTCTCTGTCATCAGCACCAATTTCTGCACAATCTGATCTGGATTGGAACCAGTATACTGATGTGTGTCTTTTTGTGGTTATATTCTGTTTGCAGGAAATTTGCCAAAATACAAAGTACTCCTTGATGTCCACAAGGCCATACAAACCCATGGCTAAATATCACCAGTACTAGTATTTATGATCTGCTCTTGTTGTAAAGGACAGTATGCTCATGGAATATCACAAATTTGTAAATTGAAGTAGTTCAATAAATATTAAACTTGCTGCTACTTTACCATAAAATAGTTAAAAACTTATAGTAGAGTTTGACATAGCTTTGCATGATGAAGCTTTCTTTAGAGGCAATTTTAACATCAATGTTTCAGCATTCAACCACAACAGAAATTGAGAAAAAATTTATCACAGTAAATATTCTTAAGTTCTATCAATTCAAATTTCCAGCCCCAAACCAAAAATAATTGCATGCCTGCACTAACTTCTATGTGTCAGATCATGATATCCTTTCCCTACCAGAGAAAGGCTTTTAAAGTCATTTATGCTTCTGGAAACATTACTTGCCATTCCATACAGGGATGCATCAAAGAAAAAAAAAAAAGCAGGAGAACATTTTAAATAAATTTATTTTAAAATACATCTGAAAAAAACCACTTGGAAACCAATGCAATATTTAAATATTTGCCATTTATACCAGCAGTCCTTTGGCCCACAGCAAAACAAAAAGTCCCACCCATATTTCAGATTTCTTGTCCCATGGCCATTGATCCTAAACATGTGAATGAGCAGACAAAATTTCACTCCCCACGTGCCTTAAAAGAGATGCTAAAGGGAAAGCAGGATATTATGGTAGGAGCATGTTGCATGTCAAGTGTTACATGAGATACATGAGATCCTGCAAGAGATCCTGCAAGAAATACAGGAAAGCAGAATGGCAAAGGAATAGCTGCACAGGAAAAGATCATGTAAAAAAAACCGAAGAGTAATTTAGATAAGAGGCAATTATAATGAACATTTATGTTTCCATGCCTGAGGCTGATTTATTTAAGGGTAATCACAGGACTACTCCCTATAGTCTCATTTACAAACATTCTAAATCTTAAAATTACTTTCCTGAAATATTTTGAATTGTAGAAGCAAAAGTTGCAGATTGAAGTTCCAGAACTAGCAGCAGTTATTTAACTGTTAGTATTCCAAAAACAAAAGCTTAGTGGTAATCACCATCACTAAACTCCAGAAGATGAGATATTGACTGGAACATTTTCTTCCTTTTCCTCCCTCTTTATGAACCCAGATATTTGTATATCTTCAATAGCTGCTAGTACACTGCATGTTGCCAGAACACAGATAAGAATAAGGAAATAGAGGCCTTACGCTGTGCACCACACAAGATTAAATTTCTGAGAGACAAGTTTTGTCTCCTCCTCCGCAAGCAAGTTGCATACACCAAACTTGCTGAATGGCAGCTAACTTTTAACAGAACATGGTAAAGTTACTAAAATCATCTGCCTGCTTACTTGGAATACAAGGGAGAAGTAAGAATTTTAGAGATATGCTACAGCACAGCACCTTCTTAATGAACAGTTGGGCTTCTCAGTTGCAATGCCAAACTTACAGGTTCAAATACCATGATCATGGTGTATACCGCGGTTCAAATACTCTGATCCTGGAAGTGAAAATTACTGTATTAACAAAATGAACAGCATTGCTGCCACTTTACTCACCCGTTGTGTGTTACAAGGCACTGCCTCAGACCCAGCTTCCGGAAAATATCCACCACTATTTCCATTGGTGTGTGGTCTGTCACGGTGAAAGGACTCATATCAAGTATGCTTCTGAGCTTCAAAGGTCGAGGGCTTTCTGCTGGAAGCGATGGGGTATGCTGGGCAAAACAGACCCTGGAACTGCCAACAATCCCTTCCTGCTTCTTTCTAGCACTTTCTTTAAGAAAAAGAGGGATGGGGGGAAAAACAGCAGAGGAGGAAGAATTTACATTTTTGGAGTAAAGTAAGTTAGTGCAGACAGACAGATTTATCAACAATACCAGACTGATGTTAGTGATGCTGATATTCTGATCTATGCTATTTTGATGTGTTTCCATAGCCACTGCTTTATCCCCAAAAAGTCTTTTTGCAGAAATCACAAAAGCTATCTACCATTTAGCTTTAGTCATTCTTTGACTACTACTTTTCTCATTCCAATAAGTAACTCTTATTTACTATAAAGAGGTGGAAAGGCGTAAAAAATAATATGCAGGAAGCGCACAGACAGCTGCTGAAGAAACTGTCAACAATCTCAATTGACAGCTCCCCTGTCATGATTCCAAGGGCTGTAATTATTATTGCTTTGAAACCAAAGAATTTCTGACCACTCTGAAAATGTTGCCTTCTTGTTTATAATGAATTTATTTCGCTTTTTTGTGAACAGAATCCTCTTTCTTTTCATGTGTTCATCACGCTGGTGACATTCCCTCCCATACTATGGACTATTTCACACAATCATAAAATCATAGAATATCCTGAATTGGAAGGGACCCACAAGGATCTTAAAAGTCCAACTCCTGACCCTGCACAGGACCACGCCAAGGATCTCTCACTACGTGTCTTGAGAGCCTTGTCCAAACACTTCTTGAGCTCTCTCAGGCTTGGTGCTGTGACCTCTTCCTGGAGAGCCTGTTCCAGTAACTGATCACCCTCTGGGTGAAGAACTTTTTTCTAATATCCAACCTAAACCTCCCCTGATACAACTTCAGGCCATTCCATTGGGTCCACTCACAGGTCAACAGAGAAAACAAATTGGTACCTGCCTCCCTGCTTCCCCTCATGAGGACATTGAAGACTGCAATGAGGTCTCCCCTAAGTCTCCTTCAGGCTGAACAAACCAAGTGACCTCAGCCACTTGTTGTATGGCTTCCCATCTAGACCCTTCATCATCTTTGTTGCCCTCCTTTGGACGCTCTTCTAAGAGCTTAATATCTTTCCTATATTATGGTGCCCAAAACTGCACACAATATTCAAGGTGATACTGCCCCAGTGCAGAGCAGAGTGGGACAATCCTCTCCCTCGACTGGCTGGCAATGCTTTGCCTGATGCCCCTCAGGACACGGTTGGCCCTCCTGGCTGCCAGGGCACAATGACTCAAAACAGCCACAATGCAAGACTAAGCAACTTGCACTGTACAATCTTAGCAGCCGACACGAGTCTTAACAGTGAAAGTGTATTATTAGAAGAATGTTCTGCTATTTCCCCATTTACTCAAGTAAATGCAAAATTAAACGAGTATATAATAATTTCTATATGTCTATAATAATGTCCAAGTTTTGGACATTCACATATGTCCTACATAATGTAATACCATTGTATTTACGGTATTAAGACCATAGGCAAAAATTTTCCTGAAGTAAACAGTGTGGTGTACACAAAATATATTTTAAAAAACTTTCAGGAGACATTTGTCTCTTTCTCAGGTGTCTTCGTTAAAGAGATACCTCTCAAAAAAATAGTAGGTTAAGATGCAACTTTCATCACTGATTTCATGCACCAAATGTTACAGTTTTGTAGCATTTTCTTACATGACAATGCTTTTTTCCCTTTGATTACGGTAGTATCCTCAGAATCCAGAGAATTTTTCTTGCTCTAGTGTACAAAGCATTGTCACAGGTATCACACAAGTGCTAATACTCACTCAGAGAAAGAGGGCTCAAACAGGGCTTGTGTGCTCATGTGCCCAGGGACAAATTTCCCATTACACAAACAAATTGAAAAATAGAAACCTGAAATAATTAATATTGCACTTATCTCTCCATAAAACAATCTCAGTTGTTATAATGACAGTAAATAACATACTGTCAGAAAGAAATAGGATATACATTTAAAAATTACTCAGACAGTAATTCTCACAGAATCCTGCTGGTCTAAAATGAGAAGTACTCAATTTTGAAGAAGAATGTTAGTGTAGCATCACTTGAGGAAATGAGATACTATCAAAAGCCTCAAAAAACCCAACAAAATATCAAATTAGATGATGTTTTGGCCTACTTGAGTATGATTTTTGTTTTTATGACAGGAGACAAAAACAGATGAACATTTTCTTCATTTCAGAGCCTGCTAATGAAGATAATAATATACTTAATAAACCTGAAATAAGTCTAGAAACACACAGAGTAAATTCTATTTTAAATATCAAATGCTATAAAATAATTTAAATTTGCATATATAATAATGCAATACTGGAACTTAATTACCTATTGCAATAGTTAAATCTCTTCTTAGAGCAAAGCCCACCAGTCTCTGTGATTCTTTTGACATAATAACAGGAAAACCATTATAGCTGGTTTCGTTGATCAAGTTTTCTATGTCTTCAACTGTCATATTGTCCTGTGTCAGAACTGCTAAAGGTGGATCGCTTCTTCGAGGTCTCATAACATCAGCAGCCAGTGTCGTGTGAGTAAATTCTTCCTTTGCATCCAAGAAAGGATATCCATTCAGTCGGATGTGTGCCTCATAGATGCCTTCCCTACCAAAGGCATCTCCTACCCACTTACTGGTCATGACTGCAGCCATAAGGGGCACAATATATTCCAGCCCTCCTGTTAGCTCAAAGACAATAACTACCAGGGACACAGTCATCCTTGTCACACCACCTGCAAGAAAAATGGTAGCCAGTAACATTCTAGTATCAGAAAGTTATGAATTTAGAATTTCCCGACTTCCTGTTGAGAACTACAAACACAATTTTGCCATGAAAAGTCATTTGACAAACATCTTTCTGTATAATACTGACAGAAGCAAATGGAGAAAATTTACACAAAACTTCTAGAAGTGAAAAAGAGAGTTTCAGGGAAAACTCACAGAAAAGGAGATAATAAAGGGAATTGGAAAATATGTACAGTTAATTATTATAAACAAAGACTAAAACTGTGTCTATCTCACACCACATCAGGGTTAAAAGTACTGTGAAATGCAAGGAAATCCAGTAAGATAAGAATTCAAAAAAAGAATGGAATTAATGCAGGAAGTCACAGGTAGCAATTCAACAGTTATGTTGTCCAAAGAATTAGGAATTTAATGCTGTTGCTAACTCGTAAAACTAAAGAGAATTCTGAGCTGATGAAAAGAAAACTTTTTCTTGGACAACAGGAGAAGACAGGGATTGTATTTCTCTTTTTGTTAGCATTTAAGATGTTTTTTTTTCTGCTAAGGTTTCTGATGCCACATCTTTATTCAGTAAAAGAATTTGATCTGTCTTTCAATGGATTCAAAAGTGATTCAAGTGGAACTATTAAAAAACAAAACATCCTCTCCAAAACCTAAATTTGTTTCACACGTTATTTGATTGCCCAAACACACTTTTCATTTAAGAAGAGGTCTACTTTTTGCAAAATCTGTACTAACAGCTTTTAAGTTTAATTTCCAAGGCAACTAAGTTATAAGCTAGGACAAGACCTTCAAAAGCCCTCTCCTAGTTTAGGTGCCCAGCTTAAAAATCTTTCCATGAAGTGGATTTTCAACACTTTGTAAACCTGATTTGTTGAAAATACATTACACACTTCTGAAAGTTTTGTTTGGATTATGAATTTCAAGAACAATTTCTGCAATTCATGTAGATGTGGCAGCTGATCACATTACTTCTAACAATTTTAACTGTACTTGACCCTGTAAATGCTCTACTTCATACATTTCAAGAAACTGATTTTTCTGACTGATGTAGTAATAACACCTCTTTATATCAAAAAGAGAAAGCAAACAGTACTACTTAATTTTTCTGTTTCTCATCAATTTAGATTTCATGTTATTCCTCAGATCCTTGTGATCAGAGGGTCTTCTGTAGCGACGTGAATGTATTATTCTGAAAAGGAAAGTCCATAGAAACAGGTGTTTCAAAACTGCCCTGTTTATATCTCCTTTAATTTTTTTAATAATTATTTTGATGTATGAAAAAAATCAGATACTTATTTACTTTGTTATATTTTACTTACCTAAGCACGCAGCAGCACCAACCATGGCGTAAAGACCAGGTGTAATACAGTCAGCTCCAACTTCACACCACTCCTTGAAAATGAACCAGTCATGATGGTAGTATGCCAGCTGCTCCACTGCAATTCCTACAATCCGTCCTGCTATTGCTCCAATTGCCATACTAGGTATGAACAACCCAGATGGAACCTGCAACAGAAACAGAACTGGTGTCATGCTGCTGGGAACAGACCTGACACATCGCTTTACAAGTAACTTTTTTCTTCCAAAAGAGATGCAAATGCTCAAATTGTCAGGTTAAAACCATGTAAGGTGACCTTGAAAGGTCAATAAAACTTAATGCTATTGATATCTCTGATTGACCTAATTAGCTAAAATCATTTTATGACCATACTTGTTTATATTTTACTGTATTTAAGAGAAAATCTATCACCTACACAGGACCGCAAACTACATCCTCAGTGCCAACAGCACAATTCTTACCATATGCATGTCCAGTTCGAGCCATGCTACTAGTACTGAAGTGTTCCTTACTATTTCCCATCTCCCTTATTACTTCATGTTCCTCAGAGTCAACATTCACTTACTGAATAGGACTGCCCTTCCTAACTGCTTCCTGACACTGCTAAAAATTAGATGGCTAACTAAACAGGTGATTTTTAAAAGAGGCTTTGCTTACTATACTGCCATTTCCTATACAAAGGAGTGTATACAGAATGCTAAATACACTAAGAGAGAAAAAGGCAAGACAATTCCCATTGCAAAAAGGAGTTAACACATTAGGTTAAAAATGTTCCTACTGTCATTTTAGTTACTTAAAATGTTTTTCTGCTATTAACTAAAAACTGAAAAAGGCACAAAGCCTTGTAACACCAACATAGCTTAGTAAAATATTATTGCAAACTTGCTTTTATCAGCAGCTTCATAAAGAGTAAGTGTTCATCTCAAAAACTGTCGTTGTGTATCTTCTCCTTAGGAAGCTAATCTTTCCAGAAAACATACTGGTGCCTAAATGTCTCAATTAACTGGAAATGCCCACTGCATCTCCTCACAGCAGCTGTTAGCATCGAAGTATTTTATATTGTGACTGAACTACAAATCTGACTACAAATGAGGACTAGAATTTTTACTTCATCTAAATGCACTTCAACCCACCAACCTGTCAAAATAATGTCATTAAAAAACTGCACTCCTGGTGTAACAAGACAAATCATATATTTTTTCTTGTACTGTACAGCTGTGAAATTTAAGTACTGTGCAATTCCAAACTACAGATTTTTGCTGTGGTATTCAATAGTTAGTGCAGAACCATATTTCAGTTACTATTATATTTTGCCTACATTTATGGTTGCAAAGATGATTTCTAAGCAACAAACCAAGTAAAAACAAACATAGTGAACTTTGTGTTAGAAAGCCAGCAGCACAGGTTTTGAGAAAAAGTTTAATAATCCTTCATTCCCATCCTGAATTACCTAATATTTCAGTGTTGATAGAGGTAATATTCAATGCTATCATTTTAGTCTAATATTCAAATTGTACATTTATACCCTGCTGTTATTGCCCACAATTAATTATGCATCTAAACCCCTTTCTAACTGTTAAAATCAAATTTTTTTCCTGAGTGAAATTCCTTCTTGGTGAACAGTACAACAGTATCCCAAAAAACCTCCCATGTTTCCAATATAAAACAACTAAGTAAATCTTTGAAATTGCCTCAGATTCTAGTTTGCTACAGCAGTATGCTGCATAAATTAAGTCTCCACATGGAAATTGCATCCAAATTGTTTCTGGTCCTTTGTTAACGTAACTTTTTTATGCACTAGCTCCTTCTCTTCTTTCTATCATATGCGGATAATGGTTACAAGACTAACTGTAACTATGATTTTACAGCTGCATTTGTTTGCATAAGCCACTGGATCACAATCACAAAGTGAAGAGGAATCTTCACAGAGAAGGAGCAAGGAAAAAGGTTAAGTTCTTCCTTTTCTTCTCCAGTGCTTGCCAGCCTAGCTCAAGTTATACTACAGAGGAAAACATATGTTCTGTGGCACATGTATCATCTTTGAAACAAGCAAGGATCAGAATACGGGTACAACTTTCCACTTCTTTAGTAGTGCAGTTGTGCACCCGTCAGGTTATGAGGCAAAGGTGGAATCCCACCCCAACTGTTGATCAGCATTTAGACACAGTAATGGGTCTACTGATTATAAGCAGTACGGTATACATACAAAAGCTTGAAAGGAAAAAACAAACCAAAACAAACCAAAACAACCCAAAAAACCCCAAAGCCCTGCCATATCAGCCTCCTGGTGATGCTTTTTCACAGCAGTAAGAGCAGCAGGAATCACCATGCGCCACTGGCAGCAGCCAAGTTTCTTTGCTTACCTCACAGGAAAACAGTTCCTGTGGGGAAAGACATGTCTGCAAGGAACAGACATGGAGAGCTCAGAGGATCCTTTAGAATTATTTAAATAACAAAGTTGTCTTTTTCTTTGTTTTTAATTCTTAATTTGCTCTTTTTACAGAGATAAAGCTTAAAATGTAAATAAATAACACGAACGTGACATCCCTTCTCCAGATCCTGGCTGACATTCTAACCAACTATATGCTTTAAAGCTTAAAAAAAATTTATGTAGCACAGTCCCATCAATGACAGCAGCATGACTCCTTGCCTTTTGGCAAAGTAATAAATATATTCTCACAACTTCACAAAAATATTTCCACCATGCTGAAGTTCTGAGAAAATGAACCAAACCCAAATGAGGTATAAGCTCTACCAGTCTGTGAACTAGTGAATTCAAATACACACAGTGTGACCCTGTGGTGACAACCCTGTGAGACAGAGCCAGATGCACATGAACACATGAATAGTAAAAGAAAGTCCTAGATATAAATGAAATACAGTAAGTGAATACAAAACAACAGATTGGAGTTGTCATGTCATAGAATAATGTCTGAATTTTGGACTTATGGAAGACTAACATTTAAAATACATACAATGGATTTCTCTTACCCATCAACCAACATATGGAAAATAACTTCAAATAGCAAACTTTTAAAATATCAACACATGAGAAACATGTTACTGTTCTATCAGTTACAGAAGAGTTAAGATTGAATGTGACCACTCCAGATTGTCTACTATGCTCAAGCAGGGTTAACTACAGCACGTTGCCCAGGCTTGTAACCAATCAGGTTATATTTCCAAGGATGTTCTCTGGACAACCTATTCCAACTATCAAACAAACTCACAGAAAGGAAGTGGTTTTTTATGCATGGTGTTACATGGAACAGCAATGTAAACTGAAAAGTTAAACCCAATTTAAAGGCAAATCTGGCTTAGTGAACATTCTACAATATGTTTGCATTAAGACACGTTTGATAATGGAAAAAACTATGAAGGGAGCCTGACAAGACAGAAAATTATGAAAGTATGACAGTTATATGTCATTCAGAAAACAGTCATGGACTGGGGAAAAACTGAAGACATCTCCAAAACAGATTTACTAAACAACCAGGAAAAACAAAAATTATGCTGCTTGTGATGGAGAAGAAGTTCCCATTACAGTCACATAAACAAAGCTCACTTTCAACACATGCAATACTGGAAAATACAGCAAAAGAAATCATCATCTGCCTTTAACATCCACAGTAATTACATTTATATGAAAAATGAGGAGAGTGGATTAAAAAAACTCAACCACCTACAAGTTGTTCAAGGGGTACAGTCTTTTCTTCTTCTCTGTAACAGGACTAGAGAATTTGAGTGGTTATATTTGAACTCTGCTCTTGAAAATTTTAGAATCAACCCTATTGCTGAATCAAGCCACACAAACAGCCATCCATCCACACAGTTCCTGCTCCCTATTGCATTTAGCATATGCTTCTATTCAGCTGAATAAAGGGCTAATCTGAATTTAAATAAACTTACTATTGTTTTCTACAAGACTTGCTTATTAACCAACAGTAAAAAGACCTTTTAAAAAAGAACTACACATGAAAAAAAATCTATAAACAAAGCTGCTAGCTTTGAGAGATGGAAAATGAGAAAGGCAATAATTGAAAAACCACAGCAGATGATACAGCTATTGCATTCACACTTACCTTGATACCAAAGGTGAAGACTGTCATGATTATTTTAAATATGAGTGCTAAACACAACTGCCATATAGCTGAATAGACTCCAGTGCCTGCTGGACGGTCAGGAATATCATCTACTATTTTGCTTGCATTCATATCATTTCTGTAGTCACAGAGCGAGGAGGATTCTAACGGCCCACAGTCTGTGAAGAGCTCCTTAATAAGCTCACTGGTGTTTAGCCTTGTATATGGATTAGGAAATGCAATGACAGCTGTTATTGCTGCAACAATAATAACCTCCAGGACAGGATACTTCCCAAATTTTGTGGATTTGCGTCGACGACACCATGCGATATTTGCTCGGATGAAAAACGCTCCCCAGAGCCCACCAAATACTCCCAGAAGAATAAAAGGAAGCAGTTCAAAAAGGTACCAAGGAGTGTGATATTCCACATAAAAAAGAACTAGGCGGCTATTACCAAAAGGATTGATGGACCTTAAAACAAACGCAGCTACTAAAGCAGCAAAAAATGATCTCCATAAAGTTTTCAGTGGGAAATAGTAACTGACCTGCAAAAGGCAATACATGAAAATTATTAGTAAATCAATTAAAAAAAATGGAAAGACAAGTTTATGCATGTGTTAGAGCACTGCTGCTCACATGGTTTAAGCTAAAAAAAAGGTACTCTTAGATTTTCAGTATTACTCTGATCACCTGGAGCACTGGCACTCCAGCACATCCTACATTTTTAAAAAGCTCTACAACAACTCATACTTGTATCAGTTTTAAAGTCAATACTGCAGCAGTATTGAAATGACTGCTGTTTTAAGACTGTTAGGAAATGATGCACAGTAATTTATGTTTATAGGCTGCTCTGTTTGTGTCTCTTTTTAGCATTCATGAGAACCAGGCTTTGTACTAGCTGCATTCTCAAATTTCCTGCTAATAGTTTCATCTCCTTTCAATCTACATTGAAAGGTTTCTGACAGATCTGTTATTTTTAGGAAGTATGATTAAAACAACAACAACAAAAACATCAAAGTCCTCAAAACAGAACATGCAATTTCATACTTAAGCCCCACATAGCCTGATTTGAATTTAAAGATAGTTTTCTTCTGCATTTTTTTGGCAACGAAGGTATTTCTCAAAACCCCCTACGGATATAACAAAATTATACATGAAAGAATATTTTGCTTCCTTTTTTAATTAATAGATTTCTAGTTTTCTTTAAAAATGCCAATGATAGAAATAACATTCTTAGATATTTTGAAAATTATTAATTAAAACTAATTTAATATTAATTATTCTTTGGAGAAAAGAGTTTGGTTGCCTTTCAGATCAGTTTTGTAGCATATTTGCCCTTTTAATAATTATTATATTCAATTGTGTTTAGTGTCTGAAACTTTAAATAATGTTTAAAAACTTGCTTCACAAAACTGTCCAGTAAGTTTCTAAACCCTCTTTCAAAATGAAAAATAACAGCCCTATTTATTTTTTTTCAGAATAAACTCCTAGACTGAAAAGATGCTGTATCTCTATCTGTATGTAAACTGTAATTACTAATGGACTCAGCCCTTCTCCAGAAAAAAATAACTGAGAATAAAGGAAAGCTGACATTCATCCAAAGAAAAGAAAAAATATCTTTAGGAGGACTCTTGACTTTGAAATGTGGGTCAAAAAATAATTCCCTTCTTAGGAAAGACTCTGCAGCTTAAAGGAGTCTGAGATTATTTAAGGTAAAAGAGACTTTTTAAAAATATCTATCCTTCAGTGCCATCTCTTGACATACCTCCTCCAGACTGAAAAGGACTCCCCCAATTGGGGCACCAAAGGCTACAGAAACTCCCGCTGCTGAGGCAGCTGACAACACCTGGAAAAGAACAAAGGTGAGTGGTTTTTTGCAGTTTGTTTTATGTTTAAAACATGAAGAACAGAATCTTACTACAGTTATCAGTTTCTTCTATGTTTCTGTTAAGGATACACAGATTTAGTAACAGAAAAGCATGAAGTAAGTGGATGAGAATGCTCCTAAGATGTGGAGAGTGGCCATAGCAGCCATCAATCAGGTACTAGACATGAGAAAGCCAAGGAGACTGCTCAAAGTTCAGAGCTGAAACTAGTGAGTGTTGTGTCAGATGAAAAGAAGGGGTTTTTTAAATACATTAATAACAAGAAGAGGTCTAAGGAAAACACTGAACTGATACTTGTTGAAGATGGACATCTGACTAATATGGATGAGGAAAAAGCATAGGTATTCCATGTTTTTTTTTCTCACTCTTTTTAATAATACTGATAGACCCTGGGCTGCCTGGTACCCTGAGTCAGACGGCCACAAGTGTGGGAATAGTGACTTTCCATCTGTGGACACTGAAACTGTAAGGGGCCAGCTCTATCAGCTGAATGTTACTAAGTCTGTGGAGCCTGATGGGATTCTTCCCAGAGTACTGAAGGAGCTAGTGGATGTTATGGCTAGACCCCTCTCAATCATTTACCAAAGGTCTTGGGAGTCTAGGAAGGATCTGGCAGACTGGAAGCTAGCCAGTGTTAGTCCAATCAAGGGCATGAGGGAAGACCCAGAGAACTAAAGACCTATTAGCCTAACCTCCAACCTCCACAATTTTCAAGGAGCTGAGAAGATTATACTGGGTGCCACTGAAAGGCTTTTAAATAACAAAGCAATCATCAGGCACAGTCAACATGGGTTCATAGAAGGAAAGTCCTGTTTAATTTGGTATCTTTCTATAATAAGGTCACCCACCCAGTGGACGAAGTGAAGGCTCTGGATGTAGCTTTCTGGATTTCAGTGAGGCTTTTGATACTGTCCCTCACAGCATCCTTCTGGACCAGTTGTCCAGCTGTGGGATGAACAGGTGAAGACCTGGGTGAACATCAGGACTCAAAGAGTTGTAGTGAAAGGAGCTACATCTAGCAGGCGACTGGTCACCAGCATTCTGTTCAGTGGATGCAGGAGTTGAATGCACCATGAGTAAGTTTGCTGATTATGCCAAACGGGGACATGTTGTTGACTCTCCTGAGGGACAAGAGGCCTTGCAGAAGGATCTAGATAGACTGGAGGATTGGTTAATGCTCCATTGGTTAATTAGTAGTTAATGGGATGAAATTTAATGAGTCAAAATGCTGCACACCCAGGATGAAGTAACACCAGGCTCAAGTATAAACTGGGAGAGGACTGGCTGGAAAGTAGCCCTGCAGAGAGGCATCTGAGGGTGCTGATGGGCAGCAGCTCAGTGCGAGTCAGCAGCATGTCCAGGCAGCCCAGGGGGCAAAGCCCATCCTGGGGAGCATCAAGCATGGCACAACCAGCCAGTCAGCAGAGGTGACTGTGTCACTGCATTCAGCCTTGGGATGGCCTCTCCTGGAGTGCTGCGTGCGGGTCTGGGCCCCACAGTTCAAGAGGGATGTGAAGGTCCTTGGCTGCATCCAGAGGAGGAAGACAAAGCCGGTGACAGGGATGGAAGGAGTGTCCTGGGAGGGCTGACTAAGAACATTTGGCTCGTCTAGTTTGGAGGGAAGGAGGCTGAAGGGCGACCTTATTGCTCTCTACAGCTACCTGAGAAGTTGAAATGGAGAGGGAGATGCTGAGCTCTTCTCCATGATATCCAGTGATAAGATACATGAGAATGCTTTAAAGCCATGCCACAGGATATTTAGACTGGACATTTGGAAGCATTTCTTTACTGAGAGGGTGGTCAGACTGGAACAGTCCTCCTAGAGAGGTGGTTGATGCCCTTTACAACATGCTTTAGCTTATGGTCAGCCCTGAACTGGTCAGGCAGCTGGACTGGATGATCATTGTAGGTCCCTTCCAATTGAAATAGTCTATTTTTTCTACATGTGTGTGGTAAAGAACCCCATAAGTCACTAATATTATTCAAGGGACATAAATCAATGACAGACTACATAGCTTTTATATCAGTCCTGGAGATTTGCACTCAGTAGTCTTCAAGCAAAAACCCAGAAAAAGGACCGAGGTGAACTGAGATGAACTGAGAGATTAAGAGGAACTGAAGCAGCAAGTGGTCCTACAGCATCATGGATGAATTATGTTCAATATATGGGGATGGTTAGTGCTAATTATAACAATACTGTATAAATTCCTTGCAAGAACACTGACCCCTGGGTAATAGCCCTTAACACACCTGTTGAAGAATACACAGAGAAACTCAAACAATTATCACAGTGTTCTGAGATGAGCAGTTAAACCACAGTAAGCTAAATGATTTAGAGAATACAGAGCTTTGAAATAGGAAGTGAACCAAATTTTCCCATGTTCTGCAGTCTCATTGTAGAAGTAGAGAAGTTGAGCTGAGAACTGAAGCACAGCTCAGATAACACCCTTTTTAATTTTACAATACAAAAATTTTATTAAATTAGTAGCAATGTTAGAGCTTGCTATTCTCTCTAACTATACTTGCTTTCAATAGCATGGCTCCCTCTATTGGGTTTACATGACAAGGTTTTGGTAGTAGAGGGGCTGCAGGGGTTGGCTTCTGTCAGAAGATACCAGAAGCTGCCTCCATGTCCAACAGAGGTGGCTCCAAAATGAACCTGTCCCCGCCCAAAGCTGAGCCCATGAGTGATCCTGGTAGTGTCCCTGTGATAAGATACTTAAAGGATACAAACCACTGCACAGCAGCTGTGAGAGAGTGGAGTGAGAAAAATGTGAGAGCAACAGCCCTGAAGACACTAAGGTTAGTGAAGAAGGAAGGGGAGGAGGTGCTCCAGGTGCCAGAGCAGAGATTCCCCTGCAGCCCATGGAGGATTGTGGCAGAGCAGGCTTCTGGCAGGAACCACGGCCTGTGGAGAGAAGCCCAAGCAGAAGGTTTCTTGCAAGCACTGCAGCCTGTGGCTGATCTGGGCCAACAGTCCATTCCTGAATGACTGCACCCTCTGGAAAGGACCCATGCTGAAGCAATTTGTGAAGCACTGTCTCCCATGGGTAGGACCCCACCCTGGAGTAGGGGAAGAGTATCAAGAGGAAGGAGCAGCAGAGACAAAGCATCACCTTGATGGGGCTTTGGGATAGAAGAATTCGGAGCAAAGCTGAGCCTGAGAAGAAGGGAGAGGAGGGGCAAGGTGTACTTAGTTTTGTTTTATTGCTCACTATCCTACTCTGTTATTAACTGGCAATAAAGAAACTTTCCTCAAGTGTAGTCTGTTTGTCCTGTGATAACTGGTGAGGGTGGGATCTCTCTGTCCTTATCTTGACCTATGAGCTTTTCATCTTATTCTCTCCTGTTGTCTTGTCAAGATAGAGGGGTGAGAGAACAGCTTGGCAGGCACCAAGTCTAACCCACCATCACTAAAAGCATCAAACTGAAACAGAGCAGAAAACACTGTTGTAACCAGGAATACATAGTGGGTTCAGAGTACTCTGCTGTCCTCAGAACTGAACACATTCATCAATTACCAAAACATAGGGCCAAGAACAGAAAGAATTTAAATATAATCAAATGGTCTCTGAGATGGGAGAAATGCAAACTGACTCTGACGTGGAACTTATTCACCTTTCAGAATGCTAGGGATGATACATTGTTCTTAACACAATAAATAACTACTGATAAACACTAAACACTATCCAAGAGAAAAAATACC
>NW_016690236.1:769457-792722 GCF_001604755.1 Lepidothrix coronata | reverse complement strand
TCAGTGTAAATGCACAGATATTTAATACATTCTATAAATGCTTTTACAAAAATTTACCTCTCTTTTTTTAGCTTCATTTGTACTGTATTTTGGGAAGAGGTAGGAAAAAATATTCCCACAGCAGCAGGCCACATGTACCAAGGGACCCTCTTTTCCTAGACTCAAACCTGATGCGACAGCCAATACTAAAGTAATTGTTTTTATCATCAAAGTCCACTTCCCCAAGTAACCTCTGATGATGAAGCCACTCAAAATAGTTTTTATCTGGAAAAAAAATAATAATATGTTATTGCATTCTGCTTTCTCCAGAAAATAATTCTATTATCTTAGCTGCAGAACTTCAAAAACCAGCCTTTTCAAATGACTGACTTTATCACACTTTAGAACACATATTTTTCAGATTGCTACATTGAGTCTATCTGGTTGCCACAGGCTTTCCATTTGCAACTTACTCTAAAACACTGGACAATAACATACAACAATATTATCAATTACATTTAGTAGTAAATTAATTTGCAGCAGCTTCTAAGACTGTGTTCATTAGTTTATGATGTAAATACCAGCTGAAAGGCAGAAAACTTCCAAGGGAAAAATAAACCTGCAAAACCTATACCCAAGGTCATCTAGTATAGCAATATCCCATTTGCACCAATATTATACCTCCCTGTTTTCTCTTTATGTTTTACCATTATTACATAAAAATTAACAGTAGATTTCTTAACATAAAAATGGAAAAGATCAGCCTTTCTCCACCAGGAAAGATGTGCCACTTGCCTAAGATATTACTGCACTTAATGTCATATTATTAGCCTGGAAAATATGCCCGTATATAGGAAATAATATAGTTATCATAGGAAAGGACAACCTGTCCATAAATAGGATGTGCCTAGAAAACAAAGATAGCTAAATCTGGAAACCAATTTAGGATGAAATCTCTTCTGGAATAATGGCATAGGACTACTCCAGGCTTATTCAGAGGCAGGATTTGTCCTTCAACATCTACAAAACATATATATAAAGAAATATTTACAGAAAGACCGGAGAAGTGAGACTGACTGCAATTTATTTGACTTTGGGTTTTTTTCTGTGGATAGTAGCAGACAGCAATACCAACAGTGAGTTTTTGAGGGTACTACACATTTTACATTGTGACTGTGTTGATTTGTGCTAGTTAAGGGGACTAAAGCCACTGCAACAAAAGATTGATTGCTGTATCAAAGGACCCGTATTCTGTCAATGAATCGCTATTCTCTTACCTCCACAGGGAGGGTGAGGATTGGGGCAGGTTTGGAAATCACTCTTCAGCAGTATACTCTCTTAAGCTAAATGCTTTCTTAAACAGTGGTCCTGACAGGAGCATGCAGCAAAATCTACTAACTCAGGAGACTCTCTTAAATTTCAGGTATTTTTCCCAGAAAGAATTAACACAATTATATGTTTTCAATCTGAACACTTGTATTAATAGATTTCTTAGGCAGAGTGCTCCCTCTTCCTTCTCCCAACCCTGTAAGGCAGCAGTAATTTTCACATTAACATGAAACAGCTATAATATATGTTTTAGTTAGACCTCACCTCAGGTATCCCTGAGCCACAGGCATAGGGAGCAAATACCTTCACCAGAGAAACTGCTAGGAAGGCAAAGCTCAATGCCCAGAAAATGTACATTATGTAGTTCATTATGTATGAACCTGGACCCTAAAAGCAAAAACAAAAAGTCAGAAAATAAATTTGACATAGGAGCAAAATTACTACTTAAAATAATCCAGAACTACTCTTGCTGCAAGTACATTTACGTGCACATTTTGAAGCACGATAATTATTACCAGATCAGGAGAGAGAGTTTTGTTTGAAAAGTATAAAATGATGACATCAGCACAGACTGGGTTATACAAGGTATAAACTTCTAACATTTCATCTTAAAAATAAAAAATTAACATAGCACAGGTGTATTTTTAATAGCTATTAGCTGCTAAAATCTGCTGAATACTGAGTAAACCCTTATTTAAAAAAAAATGTAGTAGAAAAAATGAAGAATCTATTCTTAGTTATCAGAGAACACCACAAATGTAATTTTTATTTATTTTATGTACAGCTATGATCAGAAGTTCTCGTGTTATTAACAGTTCTATACTCTCATAACTTCCTTATACCTGTAACACTCCAAGCCCCCTTGCAGTTCATGAAATACACATTTACTATACTATAACCTATTAATCAAATCAAATGCTGAAAAACGGTGCAGACAGTGTGTTTAGAACCCTAAACTTAAGTTCATTATTTTTTTTCCATATTCACACAAATTGTTGAGCAAGACCATAAAAGAATGGGTATATACTCACTTCTGCTTGCCCAATTATTAGTTCTGCCCATGTTTTCCACTGCGGACATTTATCTCTCTCTTCAAATGTGGTCTCATTTGAACCCCAACAACATTGTTCATGGTTAAACCACAAAGCACTAAGGCAAATGCCTTCCTTTAAGTCAGTCATCCAGTCAGCAGCAATGTCAATTAGACCTGCCAATGCCCCTGTTGTAGAAGCAGTTTTGTATTAATGTTCTGGTAAATAGAAATAATACACAAGCTAAAATGAAGAAATGTGTTGGTGTTAATGGATGTAAATTGAGATTACAGAAAAGCTAATTAAATAGACATTTAATATATTACTGATGTCCAGGAATATATCTTGTCCTCAATACAGTAAGATTAGTATTTGCTGAAGAATCGAGTTCTTTGTATATTTCCCAAATTAAATGTCGGGTTTTTTCTTGCCTTTTTTTCCTTTGTTCTCTAACAGTCCGCTGAAACAAAGGAGTTAAGAGGACTATTACATTTCTGTGATGGGGCAGTTTATTTGGCACCAATCCTGCTGGAGACAGATGGGATTCACCTGTTTAAAAGGTGAAAAAGGATTCTAGCCTGTGAGTTGGCAGGCAGGGCTGATTGAAAGGGCTTTAAAATAGATTTGAAGGGGATAAGACCAGGCTCATTAGAGATGAGCCTGGGGGTGGCATGCCAGAGTTAGGGGTGAAATTGATAGTCCAGCTGAAGTGTGTGTACACTAATGCACGCAGTACGGGTAACAAACAGGAGGAGCTGGAAGCCATCGTGCAGCAGGAAAGCTATGATGTAGTTGCTATCAAAGAAATGTGGTGGGATGACTCACATAACTGGAGTGCTGCAATGGGTAGCTACCTGCTCTTCAGAAGAGATAGAAGAGCAAGGAGAGGCAGTGGGGTGGCCCTGTATATTAGGGAATTCTTCAACTGTATAGAGCTCAAGGATAGTGATAAGGCTGAGTGTCTGTGGGTAAGAAGCGGGGGGAGAAGGTTAACCAGTGGGAGTCTGTTACAGACCACCCAGCCAGGATGAAGAGGCAGATGAAGTATTCTGTAAGTGGCTGGCTGAGATTTCACAATCACTAGCCCTTGTTCTCCTGGGAGACTTTAACTTGCTGGATGTCTGCTAGAAAATCAACACAGCAGAGAGGAGGCAGTCTAGGAGGCTCCTGGAGTGTGTTAGCTGACATAGCTGGTAAGTGAGCCTAACACAGGCTGTGCCTCACTAGACCTGCTGTTTACAAACAGAGAAGGGCTGGCAGGAGAAGCAGTGGTCAGAGGCTGACTTGGGCACATTGGCAAAGAAATGACAGAATTTTCAATTCTTGGTGAAGTAAGGAAGGGGGTCAACAAAACCTCTACCTTGGACTTCTGGAGGGTGGACTTTGGCCTGTTCAGGACGCTGGCTTAGAAGGAATCCCTTGGGAAACAGACCTTAATAACAAAGGGGTCCAGAGAGACTGTACATTCTTCAAGAAGGAAATCTTAAAGACGCTGGAGCAGGCCATCCCTATGTCCTGAAAGACAAGCTAGTGGGGAAGAAGAGTGACCTGCCTGAACAGGGACCTTTCTCTGGAACTCAGGGGAAAATAGAGTTTATGACCTCTGGAAGAAGGAGGGTCAGGCAACCCAGAAAGAGTACAGAGATGTCATTAGGTCACATAGAAAGAAAATTAGAAAGGTGAAAGGTCAACTAGAACTCAATCTGGCCACTGCTGTAAAAGATAATAAAAGATATTTTTATAAAGACATTACCAACAAATGGAAGACCAAGGAAAGTCTCCCATTCTTTATTGGATGTGGGGGAAAAAACACTGTCGCCAAGAATGAAGAAAAGGCTGAGGTACTTAATGCCTTCTTTGCCTCAGTCTTCAAGAGAAAGACCAGTTATCCTCAGGGCAATCAGCCCCCTGAGCTGATAGATGGGGACAGGGAGCAGAATAGAATCCCCGCAATCCAGGAGGAGTAGTTGCCTGTTGTGCTACTTAGACACTCACAAGTCTATGGGACCAGAGAGGACTCACCCAAGAGTACTGAGGGAGCTGGTGGAAGAGCTTACCAAGCCACTCTCCATCATCGTAAGTCCTGTTTTACTGGGGAGGTCCCAGCCCATCTGTAAGAAGGGTTGGAAAGAGGATCCAGGGAACTACAGGCCTGTCAGCCTGCCCTCAGTGCCTGGAAAGGTTATGGAACAGATTATCTTGAGTGCGATCACAAAGCACAGTCAGGATAATCAGGGAATCAGGCCCAGCCAGCATGGATTTAGGAAACGCAGGTCCTGCCTGACCAACTTGACAAAGAGACCCACCTAGTGGATGAGAGGAAGTCTGTGGATGTAGTCTACCTGGAGTTCAGTAAAGCCTTTGATACTGTCTCCCACAGCATTGCCCAGAGAAGCTGGCAGCCCACGGCTTGGACAGGTGCTCCCTTTGATGGGTTAAAAACTGTCTGGATGGCTGGGCCCAGAGTGAATGGTGCTGCATCCACTTGGCAGTCAATCATTTGTGGGTGTTCTACAGGGCTCAGTACTGGGGCCAGTCCTGTTCCTGTTCAATATCTGCCGATGATCTGGACAAGGGCGCACTCTCAGAAAGTTGAGGGTAGGAGGGTTCTACAGAGGGATATGGACAGGATGGATCAGTGGGTCGAGGCCATTATGTAAGGTTCAACAAGGCCAAGTGCTGGGTCCTGCTCTTGGGTCACAACAACCCCTTGCAGCATTAAAGGCTTGTGGAAGAGCAGCTGGAGAGCTGCCTGGCAGAAAAGGACCTGGGGGTGTTGGTCAAAAGCTGCTGAACACAAGCCAGCAGTGTGCCCAGGTGGCCAAGAAGGCCAATGGCACCCTGGCTTTTCTGTAGGCCAGCTGGATCAAAGAGGTGTCTGTCCTGCTGTATTCAGCATAGGTGAGGCTATACCTTGAGAACTTTTTCCAGTCCTTGGGCCCCTCGTTACCAGAAAGACACTGAGATGCTGGAGAGAGTCCAGAGAAGGGCAACAAAGTTGGTGAATGGTCTAGAGAATAAGTCATATGAGGAGAGTCTGAGGGTGCTGGGGTTGTTTAGCCTGGAGAAGAGGAGGCTCAGAGGGGACCTCATCACTCTCTACAACTACTTGAAAGGAGGTTATAGCAAGGTGGGGGTCAGTCTCTTCTCACAGGCAACCAGTGACAGGACGAGAGGAAATGGTCTCAAACTGTGCCATGGGAGGTTCAGGATGGACATCAGGAAGGATTTCTTCACTGAAAGGGTTGTCAACCATTGGAATGGGCTATCCAGGGAAGTTGTAGAGTCATCATGCCTGAAAGTGTTCACAAAAGAACTGGACATGGCACTTTAGTGCTATGGTTTAGTTGATATGGTGGTGTTCAGTCAAAGGCTAGACTTAATCTTGCAGGTCTTTTCCAGTCTTAACGATTCTAAGATTTACGAATCCTGACAGAGCCTTTCCTTAAGAACCATGGTCAACTAAAGTCTGAGTCAAAAGCAGTATTTCAGTAGAACAAAATTTCAACCAAATTAATTAAAATACATAAACATAAGACCTCCTCATGACTGAACTCAAGGTTGCACCATTTAATATGTACTAGACACATAGGAAAGAAAGCAATGGAAATTGAAAAACCTAGTAAGGTTCAAGACCAGAACTTGCTTTGTTGCTCAGAAACATGGTAAAGCAATGTTAATATACATAGCAGCTAGGGGGGTGAAAACACAACACTGCACGTTCCCACCAAAATTATCAAAAGCAATTTCCAGTAATTATACACTCCTGGTTTGTGCATCTAGAAGTATATAAACATGCTACGGACTTCGCATATGTATTAATTTATATATGATTTGTGAAAGTGATTATGTATATATCTAAGCAGTAATTATACTGTTACCATGCCTTTTTAACAAGCACTTTTTAACAAGAACTCTAGAACTAATCCAATTTTCCCAGCATTTAATGTTAGATGTCTGTTTGAAATACTTTTTTTTGAAAAACTGGACAGAAAATCTGTGATTTTTCACAAACCCTCTCCTTAAAACACTGAAGCCTGTAAATTAAGATAGTCAACCTTTTCCTTCCTTCACAGAATTATGGTAGTAGCCTGAACAAGTTCTTAGCCAGGATGGTGGACAACAAAAGAAAAACACAGCAACTACACTTGCTGACAAATACAAGAAATAAATCAACTTTTTTCATTTACCTGATGCCAAACCAGTTAGCGTGACTACGAGCCATCCTGACCATGCATCGTACAAACTTTTTGTCATCTCCCATGCTGATTCTTTCTTCTTGCTGTTAATCTGCAAACAGAAATCATTATGTATACTTGTATGTGTTTCTCTAACATGAATAAGAGAAAACAATTAAGTATGACATATAAACCGCGTGATGAAGGCTGCAGGCAAATATGCCCTCTCTTTAAACGACAAGTGTTCTGCTTGTATTTAGTGCTTTACATAGATAAATCAGCTTAGTCATTCAGACATCAAACAGAGAAAAGTAAATTTGCTTAATTTAAAGAACTAAAACCCAGGAAATGCTTTATTAGATTAAGGGAAAAATTTCTATGACGCCTATCTAGAACATGTACTTGTAAAATTATTTCTCTCCTACATCTTAAATTATTTTTTGCTGAACCTCAAATAAACTATTAGCATACTACCAATAAGCTATTCCATAAGATTCGAATTCCTAAACTTCTACTTCAAATACAAACATCTTTAGACTAAAAACACATGACAGTAAGATGAAACAAAAAAAGTGATAACTATGCTGTAATACTTCTAGACAATTATTAGTAATAACACCTAAAGTTGTTGTACTGAAAAAACAGCTATTCTTATTTTAGCCTTATTTAATTTATGCACTTAGCTATAATTTGTGCATAACTAGTTTTATGATTGAACCTTCATTATGTAATTGCATTGTATTCTTATGGGTTTTTCATCTGGTAAAAGAAGAAAGTATGTGCAGCAAACAGTAAAACAAAACCAAACCAAGCCATCACAAACCAACCAATCAAAAACAAGCCAAGAAAACACAATACTAGACAAGGAAATCTTGAAAACAATATCGCCCCCTTCTCTTTACATGTTTGATTACATGGTCAGTCAGTCTCCTGTCATTCAGGGTATATTTCCCAGTAGTTCTGTGACTATGAACTCTGAACTGTCTTGTCTGACTCTTCTGGTCTACTAAAATGAGTAACAGCTGTGAGACTTCACTCTAGATTATCTATTTACAGGTGTGGTCTGACTTGCCAGGATTTGGTCAGGCCCAGCATTCTACCCAATGGCATATCCACTAGACATTAACCTACACATCTACAGTCTAAAATGGCACTGTGTTAATCACTGCTTAGACATCAAATTATGAAATGAAGTATTACATGGAAACACCTTCTTACTTTTCATGAAAAGCATTCAAACAAGGTATGTGTTCTTAGATCAATCGTCCAAGGATCTCTTTTCCTTGAAAAAGCACTAGATAGTGCAATTATGGATATTTTGTTTTTTAAACTAGTGTAAGACTGGAGGTTTTTTTACCATGTCAAAGTAAATCAGCATACACATCCTACACTTCCTTCCACAGTATTAAAAATGATGTTTCCAAAGAAAGCAGAATAATGCTATAGTTTTGGATGTGAAGGAACCTCTCCCCAATCCCTCCATAAAATTACAATTAATTTTTAACTATTAATTTTGTTCAGTGAAAAATATTTAGGAGAAATCACATTTCCAAATCTGTTCTGTTTTTAAGGTTAATTAAAGTAAGCATTCCAAAAGTTTGGAGGTAAGACTCTAATTAGCTTATTTCCTCTTAAAATGCTATTAAACAAATTTACTACATGAATGACAGTATCTGGCATGTTATTGACTAATACAACTTCAGTCTGTTGCATGAAAGAACTCCTTGTAGAGTACACTGATAAAGATGAACAGCTTGAACTTTGAAGATCCTCAGAAGAAATCACTAAAGAGGAGAAAAGCAGGTCGTGTGATAGGAGAGAGGATAGTTAACGTACATATTGAGACTACTTTTTTGTTAAACATATATATGCTGATATAAGTGGTTAAGAGACGAGAATTTCCACTTTCCATAATTCAAACAACCACAGCAATACATATATATATATATACATATGCACACACACACACACATATATATATACATAGCAGTAGCACAGATACACTTGTGTCAATATAAAAGCAATATACATCATTCTTCACTTCTCTGTATTAGTACCACCATAAGCACTATTACAAATACATCTACACTGGAAAATAGCCTTAAATGCACTGGTATGCAAAAAAAGCAGTACTGTGAAAATGGTATTTGGGTGACTGAGACCTATTCCCACTCTATTAAATTACTGTTTCCTTTCCAAGTTAGAATACTGTTGCAAGACTGCAGGCATCAACAGAGCAGTGCTTTTTAAACAGTATTCAAGTAGTTCTAGCTGATACAATTATGAACAAATTTGAAGTACATGTATATATTTGTATATGTTGCTAGATCAGACCTTAATTCCAATATCTAACCAAAAAATATTTTCCAAATACTGTTATTTATGTCAAGTACCCGTCTATGCCTTTCTCTGTCTTTGCACTTCTCTCGAACCCAGTCAATGGTATGGAAGTCATCGTATGTCCCTACTCCGGGAATTGGCTCATCCAGAAGATCCAGTAAATGTGTTGAACTGTTGATATTTCCTCCATTTGTCATTGTATAATGAGTTCCTGTAGCAGATAAAAATAGGAATAAATTAAATTTGTAATAAATGAAGCATTCAAACTCTGTTCATAACACTTTGACATACAAAATTTCTGAACAAGTAATTAAGACACTTTCCATAATATGCATATTCTATTGTCATTTAGGTCTCTCAGTGTTGCTTGTGACCTCTTTTCCCTGTCACTCAGCTGTAGGTTGACTTTGCATACTAGTGACTTTGTGTTTCCATTGGTTAAAATAGGAACGTACTAGTCAAATTGTTGTTCTGTTTTGTGTGCACACTCCAGAAAAACTTCAATAGAACAAAGTGGAAAAAATCAGCGGCTTCGACACACATTTAACTTGGAGTTTATTTCAGTTTATGAACTACCAGAAGAAAATCTGATTGTATGAAAACAAAACCAGAATGATTAGACAGAAAGTTCACAGCATCTTCATAAGTTGTCAGTTATTTTCATATATACATTCTATTGATTACCAATCTCTTCTGAATCTTTAAACCAAACCTAAAATACATTATTAACAGACTATCAGTGCAGCTAAAAAGTAACAGAAAGCCAAACAAATACTTATATTTTATTTTCATTTATTTATTCAAGGTAAATCACAGAACAGCCCTCAGCCATGAAAAATTGGAAATACTGTATGAAAAAAATGTCTTCTGCTAATTTGTCATCACTAGCAAGTTCCTTCAGAAGCATCTCACAGAGCAACAGCCCCAACATATTTCTTTCAGTGATCAGAATAAGAAGTGCAGGAGGAGCACTGAGAATTTTTCTCTCTTCAAAAGTGATAAAAAGATTTATTTTTTAAAGCCTTCAAATGTCATAAATTCTGTAGTACATTGGTTTGAGGGGGGTTTTTTGGAGTTTCTGTGCTGTATTTACAGCATAATCTTCTGCTGGACAGCTGCCTAAATATAACATGGACACCATCTGCCCACCCAACACAAACTTCTTTTGCAAAGTTATTGCTACAAACAGAACATTGATAATGAAGTTAAGACAATGATTTAAGGAGTGATTATTCTCACTTGTTTAACTAAGAACAAGACAATTTGCCCAGTATATGCTGCAACACAATAATCTCTATTCATAAAGATGTAGGGCCAAGGTGACCAAGACTTCTGATCAGTTCAGACAGACACCAGAACTCATGTCACTGGATTCACACTGGGATGGCTTGGCAGGTGGGGTTTTTTTTGGAGCTAGGTTTTCTTGGTTATTTGTTTGTTCAGTTTTGGGTTTTTTTTCCAATTCCAGGCTTCTTTAATTCAGCTTCTTGGTGTTGTCAGCAGAAGTTTCAGAAGGTTTTGACTTACCAAAAAAATAACATAAGCTAAAAAAAGACCTACCTGTAAACTCTCAAATGCTTCAAATGCTGCGTTCACTGCCCCAGCTCTCACCAACAACTCACAATTAGATTTATACATAGGTAAAATGTGCCTTTTTCCTTTACATTTGTGAATTCTAAGACCTAGCAGAAGCAGTGTGACACCCGATATTACACTCTGACCCAGAGGTGTGCCTCAGTCATCTATTGCTTCAGAGGCCTTGTCTATGTGTACTATATATCACAGTGTTTATTTGGACATTTCCTTAGTGGTGAAAGACAACATAGAAGAAAGTAATACAAAAATCATATTAAGACAAAATGCAATCGATAACTTTCAAGATACACAAACTACCATTCAGTACAAATTCTATAAGGATTAAAAGAAAAGTACATAAGACAGTGTAAATGTAGGAAACAGCTCCCCAACAACACCAATACCATTCGCTCATGCGAGCCTGGCTGCCGTCTTACTTAGCTTCATACTTTTTTCTCCAGTCTATGCCATATTAATTTTTCCCTCATCTATTTCCCATAGTTAAGCCCTGTAAATCCCTTCCCAGAGCTGCTGTTAGTCTCTCCTAAGGCAGATGTAAAGAAGCATTACCTATGCTTCCATTAATAAAAGGCTAAGAACAACAACAACAAATTAAATCAGATTTGCTAATAGATTTGCTAAGGGATTAAATTCTCTTGACATTTCTAATTCTCATAACTAGAAAGGCAGTGTTAGATACATGTCTGGCTAGCTGAAAGGGCAAGCTGACCTTGTGGAAGAGGTAGTAACAAAATTCACATTGTAACAATTAGTTTAGCTTTCAAAATTAAGATAGTAACAGAATATATAATGAAAATATTATTTTTACATGAAATTAACTTCCATTGCAAAGCAAGGGACATAAATTAAATTCAGCCACAGTTTATTATTAAACTTCTACAAAGTTACAATGTGATCATGCACTTTCCTAAACCTGAGTGAGTAGGGTAGGACAAAAACTTGTCTTTGCCCTGGGGAAGTTGGCTTTATGCCCTGCTATATATGAAGCAATAACAAACTATAAGGAGCATGCAATTCTACGCAAGGCAAAGGTGAGTTGAGAATTATAAGTGTATCACAAACAGTAACAGATTATTTTATGCATATCACAAGGTACTGAATTGGAATTCTCTACAAGGGAAACCATCAGAGATGGCATCATATTCACTGCCCCAGACGCAAAGCAGAACTTAGAGTAGACTACAAAGAATAGTCATTGCCCTAGATACAGCAAAAATCCCATTGAAACTGTCAGGTTCCTACTTTGCCAACATCTGCTGGCACACCAAATACTGGAACATAAGTGATTATTGTATAATGAGAAAGAGACACACAACATGATGTGAAGCTGAAGAGCAGGTTTTGTTGAATACAGAGCTGCTATGAACACCTGATGCAACTGAACAGCTATAATCCTGTACCAAGTGAGAAACATGCAGCAGTGAGCACCTGGTAGAAAGGCATCCCTAGAGAGCACCAAGAAGAGGACAACTTTTCAAAATCTGATGCTCTGTATCTAACATACGTAAGTCTGACAGCAACGAAAACATTTTCCAGCCAACATTATGATCTGTGTAGCACACAACTATTCTAAGGGAGATTTTAGAGAAATCAACACTCGACGTATTTCCAAATTTATCAATACTCAAAACATTTCCAAACTTTCACTTCCCTTTCTACTCTTCCTTCTATAGATTTCACACAGCAAGATGCTCCTTCTACCTATGAAAATAATGACTCTCATCAGCATAAACACACAAATTCTCATAATTTACTCTCAGTTTCAAAGTGTCATTAAATTTATTTTCAACTTAATTTTGTTAAAGCCCTTACCATAATATAGATATTTCATCACAACATTCTAACCATCAGGCAGGAAATCATCATTACACAGATAAATTGTTGCACTTAGCAAATATTCAGATAGTATTTCCCCTTCCTTCTTCCCCCTTTTTCCCCCATCCTCAAGTTTCAAGATTCTTTCTCAGGCTACATGCTTTTCATCAACACAGAAGCAGTTTTAGTCTTAAAAACCAGAACAAGCACTTAGCCCAAGAAACAGGCACAGCTTCTAGCTATGATAAGAAAACACCTCCATTTTCCATACGTAGACACCTAAGCCATTCTGTAGCCACAAAGAAAGTAAAGCCTTTCTGTTATATATGAGTTTACTTATGTTTTTATGAGACTGTGATACTAATGATAAAAGTGGCATGCAGAAATTTTATTATTACTGCTATTCTAAACTAACCTGTGTTACTACAGGGAGGGAAACAGTAATATACTGATCCTCTCAGAGGCTCGGTATGACTCATAGGAACCCCTATAATTCAAACACAATCTTTCCATACTTTGCAAAAATAAGGCAGCTGTCATCCCTTTATTAGCACACTCTTCTCCAATATCATCTTTAATAATCACAGAATGGTTTGCATTGGAAGGGACCTTAAAGATCATCTAGTTCATAGGCAGGGACACCTTCCACTAAACCAGGTTGCTCAGAGCCCCCTCCAGTCTGATCTTTAACACTTTCAGGGATGGAGCATCCACAACTTCTCTGGGCAACCTATTCCAGTGCCTCACGACCCTCACAGTAAAGGATTTCTTCTAATATTCAATCTAAACCTATTCTCTTCAGTTTAAAGCCATTCCCACTTGTCCTGTCACTATGTGCTTTTGTAAAAAGTCCCTCTCCATTAGGTACTGGAAGGCTGTAATTAGGTCACCCCTAAGCTATCTCTTCCAGGCTGAACAAACCCAATTCTCTCAGCCTTTCCTCATAGGAAAGGTGCTCCTCCATCCCTCTAATTGTCTTGGTGGCCCTCCTCTGCACTCACTCCAACAGGTCGATGTCCCCCCTGTGCTGGGGACCCCAGAGCTGGATGCAGTTCTACAGGTGGGGTCACACAAGAACAGAGTAGAGAGGCAGAATCCCCTCCCTCACCCTTCTGGCCACACTGCTCTTGATGCAGCCCAGGATACAGTTGGCTTTCTGAGCTGTAAGCACACATTGCCAAGTCATGTCCAGCGTCTCGTCCGTTCATCCCCCCAGCCTGGATTGATACTGGGGATTGCCCTGACCCAGGTGCAGCACCTGTCACTTGGCCTTGTGAAACTTCATGGGACTCCCATGGGTCTACTTCTCGAGCTTGTCCAGGTCCCTCTGGATGGCATCCCATCCTTCAGGTGTGTCAACCACACCACTCAGCTTGGTGTCATCTGCAAATTTGCTGTGGGTGCACTCAATCCCTTGGTCTATGTCATTAAATAATATATTAAATAACACTGATCCCAGTAGGGAACCCTGAGAGACACCACTTGTCATTAATGTCCATCAGGACTCTGAGCCATTGATCACTACCCTCTCTATGCGACGGTCCATCCAATTTCTTATCCATCTAATACTCTATTCATCAAATCCATCTCTCTCCAATTTGGAAAGAAGGATGTTGGAGGGGAGCATGTCAAAGGCTTTACAGAAATTCGGATAAATGACATCTGTAGCCCTTCCCTTGTCCACTATTGTGAGTCACTCCATCATAGAAGGTCACTAGGTTGGTCAGGCAGGACTTGCCCTTGGTGAAGCTGTGCTGCCTGTCTCAAATCTCAACACATAACTAGTGAGCTGCTGCAATCACAGACTGCAAGCTTGCAGACAGTAAGCTTCTAGACAATAAAAGCAACATGCTTTTTCAGGAAAAAGAAACTCTTTAGGGGGATTCCATCACTGTAGGTCTTGCTTGAACTACCTTCTAGGAAGGCAGCTGACTTTTGTTATCCTTCCACTCACGTAACTCCAAGTTTCCAGTACAATCCCTTCTCACCAATCAGCTTTGGTAATGTTGAAGAACTGCTTCAAAAAAAGTTGTTAAAAAAAAAAGTCAATAAAAAACCTAATAAAGAATATTGTATCATGTTGAAAGAAAAAACTGTAATAAGCATTAAGGTTAAGAATAAAACACTGTACTTTGGGACACCTGAATCAGAATGAGGTACAGCAAAACCAAAAATGCTACATGAACAAAACTGGAATAAGAGAAGTAGATCCCAACACCATAACAAGGCTCTTATCTCTGAAGAAATAAAGTGTTTTTTCTTTCTTTTTATTTTAATGAGAATGTAAAAAATACAATCCAAAAATCAGTTGAGAAGACACCATTCCTGACAGAAAAAAAAGCAGTCCTTACCATATCGCTCTCTTACATTCCATTTGAACATGAAGTTATACTGAATGGCAGTTGGGTCCCAACACTGATCCAACCTCCTGCTTTGCCTAGCTAGTTCCTCCTGATGGAACCAGTAGGGACAAAGAAATTACAGAACTAATATTTTGCTATATTCACACAAGTTGTTTTATACCTTACAGACTTCTCCTTGCCTTATGTCCCTCACTGAGGCAAGGAATATCTCTTCTTTTATATTTTATATATGTGCCTTATACAAGCAGTATTCAATCTTGATTGATGTTGGAACTATGATAAACATGACAAAAAGCTGATTTATGTAGATTACACACAGCATTCTTCAGTGCCATGCACAGCATTTTTAAAGGCTGCTTCATCTCCTGTAGCATTGATCCCATGCTCGTCCTTTGGCAACTCAGTAGATTTCTTTCAAATTTGAAAGTAACCCTGGGCAACACGCAGATGATGAAAGGCATGTTTTAAAAAAAAAAAGAAACTGTTAAGTTTATAGCTAATTATTTCACACAAGAAAGCAATTTTGCAACATACACAATGCTCCTGTTTAACAACCTCCCTAACTCTTTCTCTGTAGGCAGTGTTCCTTCTTTCTCACAAAAATAATGAGAAGAGAAACATGAAGATTTAAGACAAATGCTGCATCCTGGGTACTCAAATGGTGCATGATAGATTTTTATGTGCTTCTCCACCATGTGACTAACTGAACAGTTACCCAGTATCACTTAGAGAACAAATCCTCACAGCTACAGCCTCACTACAGAATAAGGCACAGAATTGAGACATGAACAGGCTCTCAGGAGACAGTTAGCAGAGTTAACAAAGAACCGTAATTTTATGATAAAGTTTAAGACCCCTTCGATATGCTACACAGCACATGATACACATCTTCTGAATGCACATCACAAAATACACAAGTCTTAAACTGAGCAGGTATCACCATGACACCATTTTAAGAAATGAGATATATCTCTCATAATTAATTACACAGTTAGATTGAGCTGATCTAATTGACTGCTGCCAAACAAATAGGAGATGTCGATACCCCTGTTTCTCCCTCCCATTCTTGATCACACAATCCCACTCTCACCCTTGGATCAGCTTTGTCACCCTTGGATCGGACTGCACAGTAAATCAAGCCAACATGCTAATCCAACTAAGCAGACAAAACTAACAACAACAAAAAAATCTGCTACTATACAGAACTGGAATCAAGCTTCTGTGCTGTCAGAGAAGAAACAGAGTCAGTGCAAGAGCGCAAACTGAGAGAAGAAATAGCGAACAACAAGTAAATTCACGCCCTTCCACAGCAACAAACTGTCAGACTAGTTATACCGAAATACATAAACGCACCCTTGGGGTCTTATTAGATTTTAATTATATCTTTCTGCTGGAAAAAAAAAAATCAAAACTTCCATATAAATATTAATGTCCAGACACTATACAGTAAGTGCTCAGAGAACTGAAAACTCCCAAAGGTTTAGAAACATTCTAGAATTGTGAAGACAACAGATAAACAATGTCACTACTGGTTTCAATAGCAAAGCAATAAAAGGACCCAATTTCTCAAAGGTATTTCTCTACAAGCTATGCAATTACTAACTCCTACAGCAAGAATGCACTAGGTTTGCTGCTGCTCACAAATCTCTTTTTCTAGATAGAGCACAAGCACCCAGCATTCCCCTCAGCCACTGTCCTTCTGGCTGACAGCAGTGCAACATGTCTCATTTGGGCCATTCCCAGCAGTGTGAAAGGAGGAGGAAAAAAAATAAATGCACCTCTGTGAGTGAAAATGAAGCTAATCAGTTTACCCTGAAGGTTGGAATAAGCTCCCCCTGACACGACCATCCAAATCTGCTGAGTGTTAAAATCAGCAGGGGCTGTAGCTTTCCGGAGGCCAGATACTAATCCAAGGCTTTGCTTCACCCGTGTGTCCTTGGGTATTAGGTGGCAAGGGGAATGGAGGCAGGCAAGCACCCTGCATGCAATGCACTCCACAGGGATCACTCACTCTTGTAACAAAGAAGATTTGTATACATAACGTATGTGTTAGTGCCTCAGCTTCTTTCTGTCTCCATATTCAGACCTCAGAATATGAGGCTTTCAATTAAAAAGACAAGAAAATTTTAAATTTGTCTGTAACCACTCAAAAAGAGTAATTAAGCACTATTTTCTTTTCCTAACTACAAGTAATTTTTAATTTTCAGAATCAGAAGCACAGCACACGATGCCAGAGTGCTATCATGCACTACTGTTGATGATTAATGATGTTGAAGTCTTTGCAATCAAGTAATACATTCCCCTTTTTGTGCAACTACGAATTTTCAGCCTGTCTCTTCAGTCGGCTCTTCTAAACTGCATCAAAGGCTTACAAGCACAAATTGATCTCTGCATTACAATAAAAATGCGTTAAAAAATCAACACAACTATATATATACACAAACTGGAAAAAAAATTACCTGGAAAAAAACGCTATGTGGGAAATAGGAAGACTCAGAACAAGTTTTGAAGAACAAGGAAAAGAAATAAAATGCTTTACCAAAGTACTGCATGATAGTCCCTTCCATTTCTTCTGCCCCCGGACAGATCTGGGTTTAAAAATAACCTTTAATAAAGCAGGAGTTAAATGAAAGTTCAATAGTAGCACCGCTGAGTTAAACCAAGACTTCTGAAGATTTGTGTCCACCACAAATTGTCAGGAAGGGTGGAGGAAAAAAAACCCCACTTTGGCTTTTTACATTAGGTGGAAGAAACATTTCTGATTCTATGATGCAACACAAAAAAAAAAAGATTTTATTGTTACAGATTTATTTTCTTCTAGTCTTAAAGGCAGAATGGACTATATTTAGTTATGAATGTAAGGAATAGTGACTTCAGATATGTAAGTGAAGAGTTATGGAGATCCTCCCACTACTAAGTTTACAACTTATATTTAAGATGAACAGTGAGGGAGGAGATGAGAACAATAAAAGGTATAAAAATATATAAAGTTAGATAGAGCAAACATTACAAAAGGGAAGTTATCTACAATCTAACAGTGACCAAGGCCATAAAAGTCAGAACAACAAAAATTTAGATAATCAGATTTCTAAGCGCTGCTGCTGCATGTACATAAGAACAACTTACTTATATGTTGTTTTGGAGGGCAAAGACAGAATGCAACAAAAATAACAATTCTGCTAATATGATTATCCCAATTAGATGCCATTCAGGCCCAGGGAGAGCATAATCTTGGCCCCTTCATTAGGTTTCTAGTATCTCAGATAAAAGTACATAAAAAATTATTTCCAAAATTGAGAAACATATGCTTAACAGTGAACCTTACCAGTCATATAGCACATGTAGACAGACAAACTGTAATTACCTACAGTGAACTGTAGTTATATCTTACGGTACTTTATGTTAATCACCAAAGTTAAATATGCTAAACTCATAACTGAAAATCCTTATCCCCTTTATATCCTAGGAACCTTAAAACAAAGCACAGCAGAAATTCAGTGGCATAACCACGTCAAGTTTCTCCAAGTATTGCTTTTTCTCAAAGTACTCAAAGTTAGAGATTGATAATAATCTTGACATTTTCTGTCAGGAACATATTAATTAGTCTAAAAATTAATTTTTTTACTCTTCCTCTGCTAGCAATAAAATTTCAGAGTTAAACTCCAGCTCTGAGCATGTGTACACAATTTTCACAGCCATTTACTTCAAAGGTCAGGCTGATAACTTCAGTCTCTAATGGTTTTTGATTAACTACGAATTCTTAAATATAACAGGCCCTTAAGGAGAAATGCAGCCTAAACCACAAAAGTACAACTTTTATCACTTAGAGGATCTGAACTGGCTCAGTATGCATCTGACTCAAACTCCTCCTGGGATATTATTAAATAGCCTCTGCCCCACAGCTTACAGTAACAGGTGAGGCTGTGAGTGGTTGAGAGGTTTCCCCAATGTTACTGTTATTAGTATAGTTGTGAGTTATTTTGCCTCTCAAAAAAATTAGGTTTACTAAAACTAAGTCAGCAGTAAATCTGGCATGCTCTATATACATAATTTTCACATCTCCAGGTTAACTCAATCACAGGTTATTAGTGGAATAAAATTTCATTAATTTTGCTTGAGGACTTCCAAAATATTAAATCTGAGATGTGTTTATGTATATGTAAAAAATAAAAGGGAGCTAGCAAAGCTTGTGCTTGCTGAAGATCAAATTTTGCTGCTGGGTAGCCTGGCCACTATACATGTGCTACTGTTTCTCAGATTTGAATTTTTTAAGAGTGCTAAAATAAATGCTTATTTAAGAATAAAAAAAAAGGCGGGGGGAGGGCAGGTCAAAGAGTGTGAGCTTGTACATGAATGGCTGGAAGACAAACAAAATACTGATAATTTGGAACTTTCAAAAGGGTCCATCTAGCAAAAATGATGCAAAAATAAATCCAAGGGCAACACAAGTAATTTATTTACACAACATATATTCCAGCATATGGTTTATTATATGAAAAATTCTTATCCAAAAGTGTACATATCAGTTACTTAGGATATATGCAATCCTAAATCAGAACTTTTACACCCTTTCTCAGAAGCAGTAGTTTTAACTCTTTTAGTTAGTAGAGAAAAGAGTAGAAGGGAACTGTGTTCCTGAAGTTTTATTTCACTCTATCAGGAAGGATAAGTAGGTCTGGAATTATGCATTTAGTATCACACAAAGAGAAGTCTAAGGACAGCACAAGTTAAAGGAACTCCTGGTAAGAAGTATTCAGTAATATCTGCGGTTTTTTTAAAAGGGATGATAATGAGTAATCAACATAAAAGATAAACACAATTAATAAATGCATATTTTTATATCTTTCTGTTTGATGTTTCACAGTGTATTCGCACTGAAAAAAAAATCTTCTTAATACAAGCCAATGGATCAAGCCTTTAATAATAATGTACTTTGTATGTCATCTCACTGCACATTAGTAAAGGCCGTTAATTAAACCTCAAAGACCCCTAATGATTTAAACAGTCATTTCATAATTGCTGAGGTACAGCTACTTTGGGTGAGCCACTGCAGTCAATTAGTGCAACAAACGCTTTGATGTTACAAAGCAGTTTTGCATGATGTGAACATTACTCTGCAGGACAGAAGAGTTGTCAGCATGTGAATAAAGAATTCCACAGGCTTTAACAGTTAAGTTGTTTTTTTTTTTCAGAATCCTTTTATTCATGTTCTCTGAGCTTGTTATTACAATGCTCTGAAATCTCCATGAGAGGAAAAAAATTCTTGATAGTATCCATTTTCAGACACATAAAATAATGTCAAGAATTTACTTTCCATTTCTGGTTTTGTCTGCTAGCATTTTAAGCCTTACTTTGATAGCTAAATCACAATAACAGATTTTTGTGGTATTGTAAATCAGCAGGAAATGCCCACAAAATTTTGATTAAATTTATGGAACAAACTGGTCTGGAGATCAGTATTTTTATGAGACATATGCACTTGACAAATTCAGATCTTCAAGAGATTATGGGAACACTGTTTGAGTTTTGTTGTTGTTTGGTTGTTTGTTTTTTTTTTTAATCTAAACTCACTATAGCAAGCCTGAGAAGCACCAGTAACACTTGTTTTGAAATATAGTATTAAAATACGGGAAGTACAAGCCCTAATGGAATTCAGTAAAACTGCAAAAATGACAAGTCACAACTGGGAACTGTCTTGTTGGCTCCCAGCAGTGTCACCACACTGGAACTACCTAATTGAACCTTCCACTGTTTTTATTACAGTATTTGTAAACTTTATGTTTAACAGCAATACTCCAGTGCGCCAGGCACCATTTTAAAAATCAACTAAAACCTGTTAATTTCCAGGAATATACACCTGATCACATTTCAATGTCTAACTGTAACATGTTAGGGCTGTTTTTCAGTTTTCATATTTAAATCTGTCTACAAATCTAAACTCACAGAATGGAACTGAGGTTGGAAGGGATCTCTGGAGCTCGTCTTGTCCAAGGCCACTGCTAAAGCAGGGCCACCTACAGCTGCTTTCCCAGGACCAAGTCCACAGGGCTTTATACTATCTCTGAGGAAGATTTCACAACCTCTCTGGTCGACCTGTTACAGTGCTCAGTCAACCTCGCAGAAAAAAAACCTGTTTCCTGATGTTCAGAGGGCACCTCCCATGTTCAGTCTGTGCCATTGCCTCTGGTTCTGTCACTGGGCAACACTGAGAAGTGCCTGTCTCTGCCTTCTTTGTGCCTTCCCTTCAGGTATTTATACACAACATCGATAAGACCCCCAATTTACGTTTTGCAAATGTTCTAAGAAAACAGCACCCTCTAAAATCTGACTTAGAGAACTGCCCAGCACTTACTAAATAATAATGATCTGGGCAGCATAAAAATTGCTTGTCTGAAATAAACTGTATTGGAACTTCTTGATTTTTTTAAGGTATCCTGAAATACATTATAAGAATTGTAAAAAGACAACAAATAACCTTCTATGTAAACTACTAGAAAACAGATAAAATGTTAAAAGAACATAAATTGTGAACTAATTTATTTATAGAAATAAGAGTTTGCAAGGACAGGTGAAATAATAAGGTAACATGGAGAAAAAATAATTTTATGTAAATCCTATCTTTATTCTCAGCCTACATCCTCTCTAATACCTTCACTAACAGTTATAAATGTTGATAACTTTCTAATTTTAGATTGGCCAATTCTAACAGAAGTAAGAATTCACCACATTCACTGTTTTAAACACCACACTGTAACCATCAAATCCAGCCAACAAAAAACGTACTCTCAGAATTTGAAGGCATAACTTTTATTCCTACTACAGCTTCTCTCAGTACAAAACCAAATCTTTATAGAATGTATTCTCCTTTAAGTTACTAGTAAAAAACAAAAAGCAAGCTCAAAAGAGGATTCCCCCCACCCCACCCTCCTGTGAACACTGGTAACACTGTTTTCTTTCTAAATCTGCTTCCTTGTAAGCAACAGTGTAAAGAACCTACTGCAAAGTACCAGTTCCGTAAGAGCTGATCAATATTTGCTGAGCTGACACATTACCATTGCAGAGCTTTCCCTTCACGTATCAAAGCCGGCAACAAAGAGCCAAGTCTAAAAGCACGTACAGAAACTTCAAAGCCAGACAAACACTGTTCCCATTCAAGTTAGTGAAAAGCAAGATATGAAAATAGCCTATTTAATAACTTGCTAATTTGGTCACAGTTAGTGACAAACACAGTTTTGGGACTTTTTTTGTTGTTGTTGTTGTAGGTTTGGTTTTGGTTTTGTTTGTTTTTTCTTTTCTTTTTTTTTTTGGTGCACGAGATGGTTTTATTGATTAAAAAAAAAAAAAAGAACAAACAAAAACAAAACGAGAGAGAGCGAAAGGCAAGCCTGCCACACATCGAAGATGGAGTCACACGGCGATGAGATGTGAAGCAGGACTGATTTGCCCGCAGAGAAAACAATCCCTGACAGCACAGGAACCAGCCAGAACTGAATTCTCCTCCGACAAAAGGCTTCGGGCTGGCGAAACAAAGCAGCGCGGTAATTAACAAGCCTTTACGCCGCTGCTTTACACCCGAGCAGCAGTCCCGCACGTAGATATGCAAACAAGTAACCCAAACGGCAAGCCGGCGTACCTCGTTTATGCAACTCCCGGAGCGGAATGCCGTCTCCTCCCCCTCCATCGTAGGGCAGATAGGGATCGGAAGAGACATCCATGGACGCGACGAACGCGGGGCCCGCCTGCCGGCTCAGGAGGGCCGCGGCATCGCTCACGCCAGGGCGGCCGCGGGGGCCGCTGCCATGTTGGCGCGGGCCCGGCCTGCGCCGCCGCCGTGGCTCTGCAGCGCTCGCTGATGTCAGCGCGGGGCGGCCGCGGCCCCGCCAGCGCCACCTGCGCTCCCGCCCCGCCAGCGGGGGCGGGCTCCGGCCGCACGGGAAAGGGATGCCTCGCCCCGAACGCCTGCCAGGAAGAGGGGGGAAAGCGCCCGTTTGGAACTCATGGGAGAGGCTCCCGCCGGGTGCGCGAGGTCCCAGCCCCGTCCCAGACAAAAGGGCGCTCGCACAGGTGAACCCGCCACCTCATCAACAGGTGCACGGTGGGGTTCCCGCTCAGCTCAGAAGCAAACCTGCCACAAAAGAGAGCTGCCCTTATTTCGGGCACCTTCTGGGGCCACGCCTGCACAGGCTTGTTAAACATCTATAGCTGCATTTTACCTGGAAGGCAAGATTCATGTATTGCTAATGGCGGGGGGGACGCCTGTCTCCAGGCATTTTATTTACTCGTTTCAAATATCAAAACTATTACCACCGAGGAAGAGCAATGTAACCTACTGAAAGCCAACCCCTCTGCTCCACAGGGTTAGCTCAACTCACTTTCACCAACATCCCCCCATTCACGTAGAACTTTCAATCCTACAGCAGTGGCTGACGGATTTGAACACATGTAATCAAAAACACTAAAACAATAATTTAATTACGTATCTAACCAAAATGGTCTGGTGCTCCAATTTGATTTTTTTTTTGTGATGATTAGGTTGGTATTACAACTGTGTAACATCTATATATATATATGGCCAGTCTTCGCGAGTGAAGATTTGGGAAAGGTCATTAACCCTTCAAGCCTGCGCAGTGGATT